>NC_079170.1:48764312-49026812 GCF_947568905.1 Ostrea edulis
ATAGACCATGGGTCTATGCCAAAACAAGATGACATAGACCTCATCGAATTGGCATAGACCGCAATATTGAAAAAAAAAAATTTCACAAAAAACCCTCCATTTTCGTTTACTTATAATGTACCCCGAAAGCATATTTCTTTCCATTTCCATAACAATATCCTCCTTTCTGCATAACATTTATCAGACGTCGATTGGCCATGTAAGGATCCTTTTGGGAAAACTTTATTGGTTTAAATCTAGAAAATCGGCATATACAATTTTGGTCTTTCTTATTTAAAATTGGCATAGACCAGTGTGATTTGACATAGACTCAGTCTATGGTTAATTTCGAATACTGAGTACTGCATATGAAATGTTGTATAAGGCCTAAAATAATTAATCAACAGTTTCACGGGGCCCACGCCATCCATTGAAAAGGTACTTTATGGATTTTTTTTTCAATTTATCTTTATTTATGTAAATGAGGTAACTCCTTTGTTATAGATATTTATGTAAAAATTTTCAGAAGGTTATAATAAAATTGTTATGTATGTTTTTGGTCAAATAATTGGTAAATGCATACTCATTTATGTGTAAGAATAATAGTACACATTTAATAGTAATATGAGGCTATGTTTTTTTTTTTTTAATAAGGAATAAGAATTCCATTGCTTGAGGGAAAGAAAAAAAGGTAAATCATATTACAGTCAACATAAAAAGGAAAGATAACTCATACTACAGCCAAGTAAAAAAAAAACCCTTCTTGCCTCATCAAAATTTGATATTTTTGGCCTGAGAAATTATAAATTTTTTATAGCCTGAAGTATATTTTGCTTTATCATAAGATTTATGTATACACAGAAATCTTGCTTGGTCATGAATGTTGTTGTCAACTTAGTATTAATTAGTTAGTAAATTAGCTGTAAATTTACTGATTTTATCAGATAATATGTACTAAGCTATATTTTATTGAAAATCTATTCTCAAATTGTATGAACGGAAAATCAAAACTATTTTTGATCCAATCGTATCTTAAGGTGGATCGATCCTCATGTGACTTATCAATATTAATGGTTGAAAGTGGAAAAACTATTGATTTCCACTCAATATAGTTTAATTTAATCAATAACCAAAGAAAATGTGTATGTTGCCACCTTTTTAAAGATGTCAGATATGCAAAAACAGAAGTATATATCAACATAAAAGATCACACATTTTCATTGAACAGAATAAAATGGATAAAAAGTTGTTGAAATGACAAATTTTATATGTCAACAGTTTAAAAAAAACCTGCTAATTCATAAATGTATAAAAATGAATTGTGGGTAGGGAAATCATTGTATAATAGACGTGCAGTAGAGGGAATTCCAGCATAGGAGTTATTGCCCTTGACAACATTTTGTTTATCATAAATAATTGATTATAGAGAATAAAAACTTTTTCAGTATCAATAGTTAACCATTGTTTTTTATCCAGTGAATAAAATTCCTCTGAAATATATACATGTGTATTTCTATTATGTGAAAAATTTGATTACCAGGTAAATAGAATTTTTGCAAAAACCTACATGTATGACATCAGATGAGGATCGATCAACCTTAATCAAAGGGATTGAATGATCTTTTCTGTTTGCATAATTAAAGATACTTCGATTCCAATTATTAATGCTTTTACTATAGAAAAATGAATACATGTATGGAACTATAGAATTACTTATAATGTACATGTTTTATTGTTTATCTAGAGCAATTAGCTCTGTTTAATGCCACATTTATTGTATACAAATGAAATGGATAATGTTTTCACAGCAGTTTCTTCTCGTTGCTCTCAACAGTGTTCACAAAGTGTTGACCTTTAAATTGTGGAATTGATTGTGTCAGACACATATACGAATTTTCATGGAAGTAAAAGCATGCCATATTTTGATAAAGTACACCCATAAGTCTGGGAGAGTTTGTAAAATCAGAAATACAAAGCTCACATGTACTTCTGAAAGAATAGATATCGTGTATCATCACACGTGCATCCACAGTAACGTTCATTACTAGTGAGGTAAATGTAGATGAAAATGACTACTTGGAGTTATTCATTTTAAAAGAACTGAAATTCCGAGAGCCCCGATCTTTCAGTTGGTGACACAACTTCATCTCTGTTATGAAATCTGTCGAAGATTGTGGAAAACGGTGGGCTTAATATGAAAAGGACTTAACACTTTGTCAGAATAGATAAAAACTTAACATTCTGCCAGAATGGATAAAAACTTAACATTCTGCCAGAATGGATAAAAACTTAGCATTTTGTCAGAATAGATAAAAACTTGACACTTTGTCAGAATAGATAAAAACTTGACACTTTGTCAGAATTGATAAAAACTTGACACTGTCAGAATTGATAAAAAGTATAAGAAGAGTATTAATTAAACAAACCAAAACAAATATGCGTACCATTTACCCTTCTGTGTTCAGATGGACGAATTGGATCGGTTACATATGTCATATTTGCTGGTACTGACAAAGCTTGTAACGATATTGTCTTCGTTTGTAAGGCTCATTATTACAACTTTTTGATTAACATATTTTAATTCCACATTTGGTAATCCAATTATGCTTGAAGTATCCCTTCAAAAGATAAAATTCTTGAAATTCACGTATGCGTTGTAAATTAACACATAAATATCACAGGGCAGATGAATTTTATTTACCTCCATTGGCTCCATACCTATACTGGATTCCAAAACTTTACAACAATCGATGCATTGCAGGATGTGGTAAATGTTCTGTCAAGCCCCTAAAGTTACTCACGAAAATATTAACTGCATGTTGTGAAGAAGACACTCCAGACGTAATGTGATTGATTGATTGTACATGTATATTGTTTAACGCCCCTCTCGAGAATTTTTCACTTATATAGAGACATCACCATTGCCGGTGAAGGGCTGCAAAATTTAGGCCTATGCTCGGCGCTTACGGCCTTGAGGAATCTCTATCGTGCCACATCTGCTGTGACACGGGGCCTCGTTTTTTCGCGATCTCATCCGAAGGACCGCCCCATTTAGTCACCTCTTACGACAAGCAAGGGGTACTGAGGACCTATTCTAACCCGGATCCCCACAGGAAGCATTTGCAAGAAGTGTACGTGTACATCAAATGTGAATTCTCAAAATATCCTATGAATTTTAGTAAATTTGAATGACAAAACGTTTCCAAATTCTGCAGCATCAAAGCGTACGACTTGCCAACACTTTAGAGCACCATTTCCCACGTTAAACGTGAGACAAGTTTTTTGACATAGAAAGATGTTTCTGCAACAACAACAAAATAAATAAATAAATAACCGTGGTACTCTTGAAATATTCACTATATCATGTGATCAGTAATCCGAAACACTTTATAAATCCTAAAAATTTCTTTGTAGAAAACATCATTCCGATTCTACGTTCATGTACACCGAAGTGGATATAAAAAGATTATGAAATTATCTAAGTAGGTCTTCTAAGAGTCCGTTGGAAATTGCCACTGGGGCTTCTTTTATTAGCTGACCTGTATTCTTATGATGTAGAATTTATTTAAAAAATCTGTACATGTCAATTCAATATATCCATTACTTCGTTCTTAGATATTTATTAACGGCAAAATAACAACTCAACTTTATGACAAACGGGATGATTTCAGCTTCTCCATCGTCAACTCCCCATATTGATGTAGCAATATTCCATCGTCATATGCATATGGTGTTTACATCTCTCAACTGATTCGATACATAAGAGCTCATTCTGCGTAAGATAAGATTTTGAATCGAGGCAGGTTACTGACAAAGTTGAGGTTACAGGGGTTTCAACAGCCTCGATTGAAGTCAGCATTTCCCAAATTCTATGGTCTTTTTAACGATCTAGTTTTCCAATACAATCTATCATTGGCTCAAATGCTCACGGCGGGTGTGACCGGTTTACAGGGATGCTTACTCCTCCTAGGCACCTGATCCCACCTCTGGTATATTCATGGGTCCGTGTTTGCCCAACTCTATTGTATTCCGTAAAGGAGTTGTGGAAATGATCGCTGTTTGTAATATTCACCTTTCATCCAACTGAACTCGAAATAAAAGTTACAATGGGGTCTTCCATATCTGCTTTATATTTGGATATTTTACTAAAAATAGAATATAACTGCACTTTACGACAAACGGATGACTTCAGCTTCTCCATCGTTAAATTCCCATATTTATGTAGCATTTTTCCATTATCACCAGCATATAGTGTCTATGTCTCTTTACTGGTTAGATACGCGTAAACATGTTCTATGTATAAATTTTGAAACCGTGATAGGCTGTTGACAAATAAGTTGATGTTATAGGAATTTCAACAGTTTGTTAAAAGTCAGCATTTCGCAATTCTATGGACGTTTTTCTGATCGTTTTTGCAAATGTACATTCTGTCATTAGGTGGAACAGTGCCCTTTTGAACCGTTCTTTGCATACTGATTTTGACTACGAATTGCTCTGTTTACATGATCAATATATAGGGCTCACGACGGGTGTGACCGGTCGACAGGGAATGCTTACTCTCCTAGGCACATGATTCCACCTTTGGTGTTTCCAGGGGTCCTTGTTTGCCTACTTTTAATTTTGTATTGCTTATAGGAGTTATAAGAATGATCACTGCTGGTTATCTTTACTATTTCATCAATTTAATACTTCGACATAGAAGTAACGAAGTCGGAAAATGGGATGATGGGCGGTAATCTTATATCCTGAAATAGCAGGATATGAAAGTCACCACACACATCAAATTTTGCTGGCCAAAGGTCTTTCTTGAGAGTCGGTGATAAATGAAAGAATGCCAAATCTCCTGACCAAAGTTCTGTATGAATGTCAGCGACAAAAAGGACGAATGTCTTTGTTGCGTAGTTTTGGAAAGATTCAGCGACGAAAGTGCCAAATCTCCTGACTACATGTTTCATGTTACTGACCTCCCCAGACACTCAGCCCAGAGATTTAGTGCTTTTATCTTCACCGACACTCACCAAAGAGCTTTGCAAAATCTTAGTTGGTTTTCTTGTTTACTTTTCCAGAAGACACTAAGCAAGGAAACTGGCGCTTATATCCCCTACCTTATCATCAGATTTCTCTCTGGAGATTTAACACAGGAGCTTCAGCCGAGATATTTGGTCAGGGGCAAATTATTTCAGAAAAATTTCAAAGAGGGGATGCGACGCAATTTTGTGCCTTGCCACTGATAAAAAGGAAGGGGTTGAATACCCCAAAATGGCAAAAAAATGGCGACAATTTTTTGTTAAGAATGTCTAACGAAAGTAGGGATGTTTGGAACATTCTTACTCCTCCCCCTGGATCCTTTACTGCTGGCGCTTCTCACTCATGTTCAGCTCAAACATTCAGATTGGAGATTTGGCGATTAACGAATCCCCGATTGTGATTTTGCTACTTTTCGTGACTTCTTACTTGAAGAATCAGCCCTGTAATTCTTAGAATTGACTTGTTGTTTGATATTATACACATGAGAACACTTGCATGACGTAATGACATACATTGTGCTGATAATGATCTGTTATTTAACATCCATTTCGTGTTACAAAATATTGGATTAGACAAATCTATCATAAACTTCCTTTGAAGGGCTTGATAGCTGTGCTTATCTAGCACAACTATTTATTGTGGAAGTTAATTCACTAAGCCATGGTTTTGTACATGAACAAGTGAAGATAACGAACAGTGATGTATTTCAAGCCAAATACCTCTTACGACGACCTTCTTCATAATGTAAATTTACATTAAATTGATTTGCATTAAATTGTTATGAGATTGACCACCGATTGTTATCTTCACCTTTCATATGAAAACCTTGCAGTATTAGGTTAGGAATCAATGTTAGAATTGCTGCTTGTTTAGTCATCTGAGGAAATACATACATGTTACATGTGCTTCGTCCTCGATATCGTCTTTGTAGGTGAACATCTACATACTGTGCATGAAATGGCAACAGGTACGTAGAGTTCACGAAGACATACATTACATAATTTATATTAGCACATTTGATATGAATAAATGCAAAGGGTAAAATCATTTTGCCAAGTACTGTAAGTGGAGTGACAAAACTTGTGTTCATGCAGTAGATGATGACTACTAAAAGGAGCCTGAGTTCTTGGGTAAGTCAAGTCTGTAACGCTAACTCATTAGGATCGAAACGTCTGTGTGTAGACCTTATTGTTAATCAACAACCAATAGCGTTTCAGATAGACACTGTAGCATCAAACTCCAATCACTCCATCAAGCAGCACTTTACTGTTTTCAACATTTTATTTTCGACATGGTAACTGGAATGTGAGGCTAGACAAAGAAAGTAACTATATGACTACATTCAACACACCATTCAGAACGTACTGTTGACTCTGACTCCCTTAGGTACCAGTGTTTCATCTGAGATGTTTCAGCACTGTATATAACAGGTGTCCTAGAGGGTATCCTTATCATCGCAGATGTTCTACTCTATGGCGTTGGTAAAACACAGGAAGAGGCCATTAAAGACCATGACAAAATGTTAGTAGCATTTCTCGAGCGATGCCAAGTGATTGGTATCCAACTCAATCCCAAGAACATGCGATTGAAACAAGTTCTGTTCATGAGACATATAGCGAAGTCAGCTATGACACAAAGTTTGACTTGCATTTACTTAAAATATCATATCCAGGATCTCTATACGTCTTCCTTACTACACGGTAGTGAGAGGTTTTTTATGGTACCTCCAGTGTATGGTATTTAACCTAACATTCGAATCCCTGTATACCACATTTACACATGCGATCTCTATCATTTCGAAAACAAATGCAAGGAACATGTTCTGACAGGTGCTTGATAAGCTGAATGCGTTAAACTAAATCACATTTTAAAAACATAATAACCACATATCAACCGATCAACATGTCTATATATTATTTTATGTTTCCTACTACCAATTATTAGGTCGTTCTTTACATAATCATTTTTACTACGGATTACTCCGTTTACCTGATCCAGATATGGGACACACGGCGTGTGTGGCCGATCAACAGAGGATGCTTACTTCTCTTAGACACCTTATCATATACCTTTGGTGTGTCCAGGGTTCCATGTTTGCCCATCTCTTGATTTCGTAACTTTTATAAGGATTGATGAGATTTGTCACGTTTCGTTATCTTTACGTGTTCATTTTCATGATGGACATGGCTGTCGATAGAGGGCGCTTACTCCCCCTAGGTACCTGATCCCACCTGCTATATCCAGTAGTCCGTGTTTGCCCAACTCTCTATTTTGTATTCTTTATAGGAGCTATGAGATTTATCTCTGTTCGTTATCTTCACCTTCCTCTCAAGTAAGCGAAGTGGCCATTGGTTCTCTTCATGATGAAAACTGAAAATGAATTATTTGACGACGGTAAGTACGAAAATTGTATGAATATTGTGAAATTGTGTTTGGAACTATAAATCATTGAAAGCGTTTTTTTTAGTCCAAATATGATGATCGTGGTTTAGTGTTTAGATAAAAATAAGACTAACATCGCATTCATTTCAAGATGAAGTTAAATTTACATCATAATATTCACTCGTAAGGACTGCTTAAATAACATAGATAATGCCATTATTGGTCGATTTTAACATCGAATTATCATCAAATATGGCGGAAATACTTCGCAAAACCAATCAACCAAAGTACATGGTCTATTTAATTAAGGTTAGATATCAATAGTTTTATCACAAAAGCATATTGTGATTCAAATAGATTAGAATTAGAAGATTAATCACCTAAATTGATGTAGTGAGAAACACAAAATATTCGATATCTCGAGTAAAATATGTTACCATCTTTGGAAAAGGAGCTATCAGAATATATTTAAAGGATATAGAAACATGAAGAACAAAAGTTCTATAATATGCATAAATGAGAAGTCAAAAATAAATCTCTGAATGAAGAAATGGGTATTAGTAGTAAACAATAAAAAAAAAGTGAAGATACGAAAACACTAAGTAATCAATGAGAACTCATAATTCTTGCATATCCTATAAAGAATACAAAATCAAGAATGGCAAATATGAAGCTCTTCAAACACCACACGAGATTGGGTGCCGAGGAGTAAACATCCCCTGTTAACAGGTCATACCCGTCATGTACATTTATCTTGATAAGATGAATGGAGTAATCTGTAATCAAAATTAGTATGTAATGAATAACACAAGAATTGGTATGAAATACTCCAGGCAGCTTCCGACCGGTTATTTGTTGGTAACCTGCCTTGGTGTAAACTATGATCATTCACAGGACATGCGCTTGCGTATCGAAACATAAACATAAACACCATATGCATGCGATATTAGATTATTACTACAGAAATATGGCAAGTTGAAGATAAAGAAACTGAATTCATTCCGTTGGTCATAAAGTCCCTCTGTTAGTTCGTCGTTAACGTTTATGCTCAGTAATGTAGCTAAATATGAAGTAAGGCTCTGCACGTGGTGTCTTTTATTTTGAATTCACTTGGATACATTGTATATCGAATAGACATCTGAATGAAAGTGAATATTGTTAATACATAAAATATTGTCAATGCATTTAAAGTTTGAGTTGTAGGTTACAACTATTGTTTCATGTAAACTTTTATAAAATAAATTCTGCCTTATAAGGGTACAAAACAGACCGCCTTATGAAGGAGCACAATTTGGCCCATGGCAATTTTAACAGATTTTTAACAGATTGTCGAAATAACTGATCGCAAATGACAACATATATATTGATGAAGAAGTCGTTTTAAAATAAACCCAATCAAAATATTCATTTATAGATTAGAAATGTTGTATTATAAGGTCAATTGATGGAGACTGATAACAAAAATATGAATATCCCGTGTTCCATGGTTAATGACTAAACAGCTGTCTATTATGTGGTAGTCTTTTAATTTAACGTAAGGAATGGTGATGTAAAGTGATGAAAAGTCCAACGTTTTGACGTTGTGAAGATTAAAAAAAATTGCGATTGCAAGTTTACTAGATGTTTTTTTTTAAAAATACTTTTGAGATTCCACGATTGATTTACAACACTCCTTGTGGGTACCTGTAAAGTGCGAAACGAAATTTACCGAAACGAAACCCACCGAAACGAAACCTACCGAAACGAAACGGATTGTATAACTGAACTCTTTTAATTATAATAATTAAAAATGGTATCTCAGACTCCTGGGAAAGTTACCACACATAAATAAAATTCGCCTCCCCACTGTGTTTGTATCTTTCTTTGTTTCAAGTCCCTTCGAGAAATTGTCATTCATATTTTATGACAAACGGGATTATTTCAGCTTCTCCATTGTCAAATTCCCATATTTATGTACATGTAGCAATGTTCCATTATCACCTGCATATGGTGTTTATATCTCTCAACAGATTCTATACACAAGAGCTTGTTCGGTGTATGAACAATTTTTAAATAGAGGCAGCCTAATGAAAACAAGTTGAGGTTACAGGGGTTTCAACTGTCTCGTTTAAAGTCAGCATTTCGCAAACTCTATGGTCGTTAAAACGATCTAGTTTGCCAATACAACCTCTCATTGGGTCAAATGCTGTCTAACGTGTTTCATACCGATTGTTAAGCCGTTCATAGCATACTGGTTTTGACTACGGATTGCTCCGTTTACCTGATCAAGACATAGGGCTCACGGTGGTTGTGACTGGTCGACCTTCCTATATCAAAAAGTCCGTGGGGAGGTCCTCAGTACCCCCTTGCTTGTCGTAAGAGGCGACTAAATGGGGCGGTCCTTCGGATGAGACCGCAAAAACCGAGGTCCCGTGTCGCAGCAGGTGTGGCACGATAAAGATTCCTCCCTGCTCAATGGTTATAAGCGCCGACGATAGGCCTAAATTTTGCAGCCCTTCACCGGCAGTGGTGACGTCTCCATATGAGTAAAATATTCTTGAGCGAGACGTAAAACAATATTCAATCAATCAATCAATTCTATCTCAAAGCGAACGATCTAGCACTGAAATATCAAATCGGTGTAAAAGTAAATCAACAGAGTCATTGCGTATATTTTTGTGAAAGATGTGCATAACCACACGCACGTCTTCGTGTATGAAAATCAAAGCTAAGTAAGAATGATCTATCTCCTAAATCCTATAAAGAATACAAAGTTTAGAGCTGGGTAAACACGGATATCTGGTCACAGCAGATGTGGCATCAGCTGTCTAAGAGGAGTAAGCATCCACTGTTAATTGAACAGGAGAGGCTAGAATGAAAGAGAAGGTGGAAAACTCACGACAACAACGCCATTTTATATCAATATAACACTGAGATTCAGTATAGCTTCAGTTGCTAAAATTATATTATTTGCTTGTTTGACTCATTATTTCTCTGGCAGTATGCAATGAGTTGAAGTCACAGAGGTTAACTCAATTAAGTCTTATGACGGTCGCTTTTGAAAACACTTTTCATATTATGCGGATTTCAAATAGTATTCATTTTAATGTAACCTATAAATCACAAATTGTTTTTAAGAATAAAAGTATAGATGTCTTTACAATGACACCTTAAGATGCCGGCGTTAGCACGGTGTCGATGACGTGGATCACGCCGTTTGTGACGCTAATGTCGGCTTCACTTACTGTCGCATCGTTAACCTTCACCACGCCCCCTGAAACGTGAAATAAACGTGTAAAGCAGATATCCACATGTATAAAGTAGGAATTTATTTCAAATATTGAATAGAAAAATCACAGATCATCCCGAAGGCTATTAACAATGGTGATCTCCAGAAATATACACACCGCAGTAACCAAAAACATAAAACGCCTGTGAGGGAATGAGAATTTATTTACATGTTTATTTGCAAATAAAGCTATTGACGTCATTTTCCGTATTGGTTTTGGATTTATTCCCTAGAATTGAGGACTGTTGAAGAACTGTGTTCGAAAGAGATGCTAAATATGCTTTACAAAAGGAGCTCTCAGTAACAATAAAGTGCTACCATTAGAAAATGCTCAGAAATTTGACGTTTAAATGTTTGGAATTCATCCTGAGCTTTTAAGGTCTAAATGCATTTATTCTACGCGGGATAATATATACGCAAAACAACTACTAAGATATAAACAGATAAATTGAAAGCTACATTACGATGCAATGTTAAGATAATTGCAGAAAATGATGTGTCATAAAAAAAGCTTTTAATAGGAAAATACATACAAATGGAATCTGATTTTTATTGATTTGCTTAGTATTACCATTAATGCTGATTCTGACATCCGACTTTTGAACCGTAGGTACCTCCATTCCATCACTCAGACCTCCACTATAGAACGTCCCAGGCACGACATGATAAGTCAGGAGATCTGATGAATATACAGAAAACAATAAACATGTAGTTTGTGGTTTTAGATGCGTTTGTGACTTTGGTTTTGGTGTCGCCTTTTAATACATCTATTGCTATCTTTAGCTGTGATTGAAAAAAAATGATTTCGTTTGTCCTGAGGAAGGGACTGGTCGATCAGAAAATTCTACAGTCTAATTTCTTCCTGTAATTGGTCAGTTAAGACATGTACATTATCGTATACTTTACATGTACATATTGGTATACATTACATGTACATATTAGTATACATTACGTGTACATATAGGTATACATTACATGTACATATTGGTATACTTTACATGTTTATTTTGGTATACTTTACATGTTTATATTGGTATACTTTACATGTTTATTTTGGTATACTTTGTATACTATCACAGTGTATGACTGGTATGAATCAATTTCAGCAAGCAAATAAAGAAGCAGGCACTCTTACAAACAAAAGACCCACAGGCCCCATCGGTCACCTGAATATTCGTTAAAAGTATCACTAGTCCCAAGGGCTGCGAAATCTATAATAATTGCCCTGCTCTGCATACCTAAGCTAAATTTTAATATTCAGCATCTATATAAAATATGTTCTTACAACACAAATGCCCTCGAAAGTATCCATACTTGTGCTTTTACATGATATATGTTTTGTTAACACATAACTAATTTGGACCCACCCTAGAGTCAGAACCCTGGGGTTTGTGAAATTCACTATTTTGATACATCCTTTTAATTTCTGATTTTCTTATAATACTTTTGGTCTCATCCTGGTGCTAAAGCCCGACTTAGTGGTCACTTATATTTGCAAAGCATTACAACAACCATAACATTTGCAAAATGCTGATTTTAAACGAGACTGTTTTAAAAAAAACCCACCGTATTATCAACTTATTTGGCAGTAGTCTGTCTCGATTTAAAAATTGATCAAACGCAGAATATGCTCTTGCGTACATTTTGTATCCAATCAGTTGATAGATATATACACCACAATGACCACATACAGGTGATGATGGAATATTCTTATATTAATCTAGAAAGTTGACGATGGAGGACCTGTAAGTATCAAAGTCATAACGTTGTATCATTAGTTTGCCGTTGACATCTGTGTTCAATAAAATATCCAAAGATGAAGTAGATATGGAAGTATTTGTGGTGTGTTTTCTTTCGAGTTCATTGAGAATCGACATGCACATATGAATGCAAATATGCATCGTTAAAAGATAAAGCGTCATTGGTATATCTAAACGTTGTGTTGCAACCCGCATCAAGAGACTTTGTCTTGTCATGTAGAAGAATTTGAGTAAAATTCTGCCTCATATGAATGCTAAAACCCCCAAAAACCAACAGGTCAGGTAATAATGGAGCACAGGTTGTGTCCATTGGAATTTCAACAGACTGTTGAAAGACATGATCATCAAAGACTACGTAGATATTGTTAATAAAAAACTCCAACATCTTTTTAATATCAACTTCAGAGTATTTGTGCGTTGAATCAGAGTGGTGTTTAACAAAGTAATTTTGGATGACTGGGCACTATATATGGATATTTCTGTGTTCCATTTTTATTGACCCCCCCCCCCCCCCTTTTTATGATGTAAAAATCCTGGTCTTTAATCTATCGTGTGGAATGGTCGTGATTTACTTAAAGTTCGTTGAAAGTTCTGAAAATCTACACTTCATTTATGGCACTTCTCGCATATTTTGGGGATATGTCGCACCAAGACATTACATGTTCCTCTTCAAAAAGTCGTTTTTGATTGACGTGTCTTGGATCATATACAGACAGGAAACACAAATGCATAGGGAAAGAATCGATTTGAAAGGCTCCATCTTATTCTCATAAACGGAATTGCCTCCATATAGATTTAATGTCGCAGAGCATTTATTTCATTTCTGTCTTTGATAAATAGAGCATTACAATATATAACACTAACTTGAAAAGATCTTAAAGATCCAGACGGAGAGACCTGTATAATGCATGATTTTCGTGGTAGTCAGATTCCTCGTTTTTATGGTTTGGGTCCGGACTACCAATAGCGAATTTTCACATCTCACAAACGTTAAAAAATTTCTCAGGCCATGAACATAAAACGATTTTGCAGTGTAGGGACACCCCCGAAATAGGACACCTTGAAGGGGCATGGGCACGATTTGAGCTGAAAATTTTACTTTTCCATTTTTGATGTTTAGAATGCTTACCTTAAGGCATTTCTAATGGTCAGCAAAGATTTGAACGTCAGTTATCCAGACACATGAGAGATACAGAGCTTACAATTCTTTTTTTTTTCTTTTCTTTACATAGATTAGATATACTAGTAAAAGTTTCGTTTAAAGCATATTTTTTTCAATGGACAAGTTTAATTTGAAGACAATTAAATAGTGTCTAGTGTTTGGCACAGCTTATTTGTTTTAAACATGCTATTTTCTATTAAGCAATCGATATGTAAACAAAAACATAGCACGAGCTTTGTTTATATAACAAAGAATTGTGTGTGCTGTATCTCAATTGTAACTCAACAACTGATATTCAAATTTTGGTGGACCATTAGCAATTCTTTAGTTAAGCATTGTAAACAATAAAAATGGAAAAAATAAAATTTGAAAATTTTCCACTCAAATCGTGTCCATGCCCCTTTAATAACTGGGTGAATTGATTAAACAGAATGAGCGACTAAACGGATTGTATATGAAATATTAATGTTTTGGAATCAGTTAATTTGTTAATCGACGTCCTGTGTGTGGTGACAATGTAGATTGCAATTTTAATTTTCTATGTAAAATTTTCGGTTGATTTAAAATCCATTAGTTATATCGCAGTGGCTATACATGGACATCATAAAGCCATTGAAACTTGATACAGCATATAAACTATACTTCATTTAAGAGTACAAAGCTGACAACTAAACAGACTCAATGGCCATGAAGTGAAAAAAATAACTTAAATCAAATTATTGCTCTAATCCATTAGATAATGGTATCGAATTCATGTTGTGATGAGATTGTGAATAAGAATCAAAATGTTGGTAGTATATCTTTATGACAAGCCAAAAAGAATACACAAGATGTTTTATTTGACCTTAAGCCTATTCTGCATTCACGGTCATGGACCCTGGACAACCCTATAAAGGTCAATATTTCTTTTATTACCACCGAGGAATATTTTATTAAACCTTTGTGTTGGTGAATAATCTATTGTTAACCGTCTCGTTGTAGGCTTGTTTGATGATGCAAAGTAAAGCCCAGCGACTTAAAATGTAATTTACAAATGGGTAACCAACAGTCCCTGATCAGTACTTCATGAAAGAAAGAAAATACTAATGAAGGAAAATGTCAGTGAAAATGTCAATTGATCATAAAGTATACATGAGTATTTACAATGTATATAGGACACCAAAATAATATACTGTCAAATAATCCTGGAAAGCTCTATAATTATTTGAGGATATATTGATTTAGGGAGATACATGAATCTTCAGTTGAATAAGAAATGCTTAGGTCGCTGCCTTCTTTACAATATCTTAGAGAACTTGTCAAGTTCAGTTAGAAATATCTTCAATTGAACTGGCGAGGGCTTTACAATTTAAGTAGAGATTGTTCTAAATAAATTGGGATGTGTAATAAAGTATAAGAAAGAAATAGAGCATTAAGTCCGTGCATGAATTATACATATCTCCATATGCTCCTATTCGAAGTCTTTCAGCACTGCTTCACATCTGATATTCTATTGAACATAGATGTTAACAGCAAACTAACAACTCAACTTAATGACAAACGTAGTAACATCAGCTTCCCCATCGTCAACTGACTATATTTTTGAAGCAATATTCCATTATCACCTGCGTATGGTATTTACGTCTCACAACTGACTCGGTACTCAAGAGCATGTTCTGCGTATGATAGACTTTTAAACTGAGACAAGCTACTGACATATACATTTGTGGGTTAATGTTATGGGGATTTCAATAATCCTGTTTAAAGTCATCATTTCTCAAATTTCATTGTTGTTACAATGATCTAATTTGCAAATAAAATTTATCACGAGGTCGAATGCTGCCTAACGTTTTATACCGATTGTTTGGTCGTTCTTTACACACTAATTTTGACATACAGATTACTCCGTTCACCTGATGAAAATAGGGCTCACAACGGGTCATCAGGGGATGTTTACTCCTACTTAGCACCTGATCCCACCTCTGTGAAATTGTGTTTGATTTGATCACTGTTCGTTATTTTCACCCTCTTATGCACAAATATTTACAGTACAGTATTTACAGTACACCCAAGGGCTATGAAAGAAGTGGAGGCAATGCCGTGAAGAAGGAGCGACAGAGCAGTGGTCAACTTCCCACTAATTTTGCAGAGAGGGGATGATAAATTTGCACAATTTGTGATAGCGATCAGTGTCCATTGGATCAGTAAATGATGCACCGGCAATCTGAGGTCAGTAGGACAGTCTATTATTCATGTGTGGTCGTTTTTGAAGGGCTACAAAACTAGTAATCATTAATCATTGTTTAAATGCTTGAGATGAGGATCTGCAAATTTAGAATATATCAACCTCATATTTTGGTAGATCTTTAATTGCATGAAATGTAAATAAAACACATGGTTTTAAACTTTGCTTTTATTTCTTTTTGTGCCAATGTGGCAAAAAAAGAAATAATGCTAATGGGAATCTTTAATAGGCCCGACCCCCTGCCCAATCTAATACGTTCCGGAGCTCCTTTGATAGGTATGCTATATGGCAGAGATTAAATTTTCCCCGTCCCAACACTGAGAAAGGACACAAAAGCTGACTTTGTCGCGTCACATCCACCTGGATACCGGGTAAACTATCAATTTTGAACTACACAATAAGTCTGTAGTTTCTCGCATTTTCTTTTAAACTATCTGTGTTTAAAGTACAGAGAATAATAATTTCTCCAATGTGTAGAGTAGGTGTGCTCACGACACCTCCCACCCGAGTCGTCGTCTGATATTATTTCAAAAAGCATTAATTTTACATTTAAAAGTTCATATTTTCCAGTTCGACTTTGCGAACTGAGGTACATGTAAAACCCGTGTTTGGAATATTGCTATAGCTCTGGTAGATTTAAAGTGAAAAACATCTGTCATTAAATTTTTACATCTCTGTTGACCTGGCACGAAACCGGAAATTCGTAGGGCTAAAGGTAGATATAAAATTCGGGAGAAAACGGTTTTCTGGCAGTAACTGGAAACTCTGCTAATGAAGAATTCCCAGATGCATTTGTATTACTTTTTGCACTTGTTGCTGTATTATTGGATTGGCAGAATTCACACAGCATAAATCACGTTATGCATCCCTGTTTTACTGATCGTGGTATTTCTTTGGCGTTTTATCTCTCTGCTGGGATAAATTCTGTTAAGAAGATATTTACAAAGGCCCTCCATTTGCATTGCAAAAGAAATAGTGAATAGGAATGGTTGCCAGAAATGCCATTATAATATACAGCTGAAACCAGGATAATGCAGGCAACATAAAGCAGGTATGATGAACTATTCAATTTAGTTCATACACGATATTTAAACACATGCACACGTCTTTCAAAATATCAAAATTTGTGTATAGTACATGTAAATCCTTCGTCACAGAAATATATATATATATATATATATATATATATATATATATATATATAGTTTGTAAATAAAGAATTCGGTATTTGATACAGTAAATACATCCAATAATAAAATTCAAAAAACACAAAACTCGAAAAACATTTCACTGTTAGCGCTTTCGGCTTTAATGCCTCTTCAGACAGTTATAAAATGAAATAATATTGCTAAGTAGCGTCAACATATCACGATGTAAGTAATTGTCCTTTGTGACGTCATAATGAATTACACTGGTAGCGGTATAATACACACAGTATTAGACAAAACTTGGAAATCAATTACAGAGTTCAGTTCAATTTTACACAGTTATTTTCTATTAAGTTTGGGATTAAACAATTTTATAAAGTATTCCTCCTTTGTAACTCTGGAAATTTCGCAGTCATTGTACATTTTATAAAATGGAAATATGTTGAAATCTCCATGACCACAATTGGCAAAATGTTCGGAACATGGCGAATTTCTGATACTTGGATCGCGAATTTGCTGCTTGTGGACGCGCACACGGGCGTTCTGTTTGTTGGTTTGTCCGATATAGTTTTCATTACAGGTAGGGCAGGTCATACAATATATTACATTTTCGGATTTGCATGTCATGTTAGAATTTGGTGTTAATTTTTTGCCGCATTTAAGAATTTTTTCCCTGCCTTCCTCTAGATGATTACATGTACCGCAACGTGAATCACCACATTTTTGCACGGATTTGGAATTTTCCGTAGTAAATCGGGCACGCGTTAGAATTCTCTTCAGATTAGGAGCCTGTCTTCTGCTGGGTTTTTTATTTGAGATTCTTTTATCAGGTTTTTGAGATTTTGGGATTGTTCTAATATAGGAAAAAATCTAACTGTTCCAAAAATATTGTGGTTGCGTGGGTTATGCGTAATTACAAAAGGAATATCGTTGTTTACATCGTTTTCTTCGTGTCGGGAGTTTCTTAAGATAGATATAGGTGTGTTCCGAGCTTTGGTAATTCCGTCATTAATGAGGTTTTCCGGATGATGTTGTCGCCAAAGGTATAAATTCAATTCCTCCAGTCTTTTTGACCGTAATGAAGTCTGTACACCAACATACCACATGACTTGGGACTAGAAGCAGTGAAATTTTGGATTGAGAAATATCCAACAGAAATAAACGAAAGATTTTCTAAAGATTTTATACTTAAAGCTCTTCAAGTAGTTTTAGAAAATAACCACTTTCAATTTGATGATCAATTCTATCTTCAAATTAAAGGCACGGCCATGGGGACAAAGGTGGCTCCTACCTATGCAACCTTAGTAATGGGTTACTTGGAAGAAATACTACAGAATAAACTTCCTGAGATGTTTGATGCAAATTTTGCACAATATATTCGAGATAATTGGAAAAGAGACCTCGATGATATTTTCATTTTTTGGAATAAAACTACAGATGATTTACAAAAATTCCGTGCTGAAATCAATCAATTCAATTTACTATGGATGTGAGTGATAAAGAACTACCATATTTGGATCTCCGAATCATTAAGGATGATACCAATATAATCACGGATCTTTATTGCAAAGAAACAGATTCACATCAATATTTGGATTTCCATTCATGCCACCCTTCCCATACTAAACGTAACATTCCATACAACATGGCTAGACGAATATGTACAATAATTACGGATACTTCATTACGGTTAAAAAGACTGGAGGAATTGAAAGCATACCTTCGGCGACAACATTATCCGGAAAACCTCATTAATGACGGAATTACCAAAGCTCGGAACACACCTATATCTATCTTAAGAAACTCCCGACACGAAGAAAACGATGTAAACAACGATATTCCTTTTGTAATTACGCATAACCCACGCAACCACAATATTTTTGAACAGCTAGAAGATTTTTTCCTCTATTAGAACAATCCCAAAATCTCAAAAACCTGATAAAAGAACCTCAAATAAAAAACAGCAGAAGACAGGCTCCTAATCTGAAGAGAATTCTAACGCGTGCCCGATTTACTACGGAAAATTCCAAATCCGTGCAAAAATGTGATGATTCACGTTGCGGTACATGTAATCATCTAGAGGAAGGCAGGGAAAAAATTCTTAAATGCGGCAAAAAATTAACACCAAATTCTAACATGACATGCAAATCCGAAAATGTAATATATTGTATGACCTGCCCTACCTGTAATGAAAACTATATCGGACAAACCAACAAACAGAACGCCCGTGTGCGCGTCCACAAGCAGCAAATTCGCGATCCAAGTATCAGAAATTCGCCATGTTCCGAACATTTTGCCAATTGTGGTCATGGAGATTTCAACATATTTCCATTTTATAAAATGTACAATGACTGCGAAATTTCCAGAGTTACAAAGGAGGAATACTTTATAAAATTGTTTAATCCCAAACTTAATAGAAAATAACTGTGTAAAATTGAACTGAACTCTGTAATTGATTTCCAAGTTTTGTCTAATATTGTGTGTATTATACCGCTACCAGTGTAATTCATTATGACGTCACAAAGGACAATTACTTACGTCGTGATATGTTGACGTTACTTAGCAATATTATTTCATTTTATAACTGTCTGAAGAGGCATTAAAGCCGAAAGCGCTAACAGTGAAATGTTATTCGAGTTTTGTGTTTCTTGAATTTTATTATTGGATATATATATATATATATATATATATATAGAGAGAGAGAGAGAGAGAGAGAGAGAGAGAGAGATAGAGAGAGAGAGAGAGAGAGAGAGAGAGAATGAAAGCGCTAAAGCTTTACGGAGGATTTCTGTGTTTTCTTTTCATATTTTTTTTAATAATTACATTAACGCTGCTAACTTCACATAAATGTTGCTGACATTACCATAAACATTGTCACGTATATGTTGCTGACATTACCAGAAACACTGCCACATAAATGTTACTGACTTAGCCAGAAACACAGTTACATAAATGTTGCTGACTTAGCCAGAAACACTGTCATATAAATGTTGCTGGCTTAGACAGAAACACTGTCACATAAATGTTGCTGACAGCCAGAAACATTCACATAAATGTTGCCGACTTAGCCAGAAACACTGTTACATAATTGTTGCAAACTTTATCAGAAGCATTATCATACAAATATTGCTTACTTAACCAGAAACACTGTCAAATAAATGTTGCTGACTTAACCAGAAACACTGTCATATAAATGTTGCTGGCTTAGACAGAAATACTGTCACATAAATGTTGCCGACTTAGCCAGAAACACTGTCACATAATTGTTGCAAGCTTTACCAGAAGCATTGTCACACAAATGTTGCTTACTTAACCAGAAACACTGTCAAATAAATGTTGTTGACTTAGACAGAAACAATGTCAATCAATGTTGCTGACGTACACAGAAACACTGTCAAATAAATGTTGCTGACTTAGATAGAAACACTGTCACATAAATGTTGCTGACTTAGACAGAAACATAGTCACATAAATGTTGCTGGCTTAGACAGAAACACTGTAACATAAATGGTGCTGACAGCCAAAAACAGTCATATAAATGTTGCTGACGTACACAGAAACACTGTCACTTAAATGTTGCTGGCTTTACCAGAAGCAATGTCACGTAAATGTTGCTGACATTACCAGAAATACTGTGATACAAATGTTACTGACCTTACCAGACACACTGTCACATAAATGTTGCTGATTTTACCAGAAAAACTGTCACATAATCGTTGCTGACAGCCAGAAACACTGTCACATAAATGTTGCTGACTTAGACAGAAATATTGTCAAATAAATGTTGCCGACATTGCACTGTCACATAAATGTTGCTGACTTAGCGAGAAGCGCTGAGTTAGTGTTGCTGGCTTTACCAGAGGCATTGTCTTCAATACTGTTGACTTTACCGAAAGACGGTCTATAAGGAACGTCGCTAAATGATACTGACTCTTCCAGAGGTACTGTCACTAAATGCTGCGGACTTTACCAGAGACACTGTCATTAAATGGTGCGGACTTTACCAGAGACACTGTCACTAAATGCTGCGGACTTTACCAGAGACACTGTCATTAAATGGTGCGGACTTTACCAGAGACACTGTCACTAAATGCTGCGGACTTTACCAGGGACACTGTCATTAAATGGTGCGGACTTTACCAGAAAAACTTGTTGATAGAAAAGAAATATTGCAGACTACCAGAGAAAGTATTTAGGAGAATGCAATTACATGCTGTGGATTCCACCAAACGCAGATATCGTAAATGTCGTTTACTTCACCAGAAGCAGTGACTTAGCGAAATGCCATTACATTATTTCTACTTTACACGTAATGTTTTTATGAGGAGCGTCGTTAAGTCTAACTGAATTGTCCTCAATATAGATATCTATGATTGGGATTTAAAACATTTACAACACTGCTATACTGTGTTTGCCTCTGTTGCCTTTTTTATTCTTTGAATATTGGGACAACCTTTTGAGCAAATTTTTCTTTCGCTAGCTGCATGCGAATCGTAGAAAATTTGCCTTTAGCACATTTCGTGGCTTTAAGAGATCGATTAGGAGTTTACAAATCAGTAAATTATTTGAATAATACAAATGATTACAGACACTCACCTACTAGAGCTGTCTCATTGCTAAGCAAGTCGCTAAGTTTCCCGGGAGGAAGTTTCTGGAAAGCCGCATTATTTGGTGCGAACACGGTGAATGGACCCTCTGTGGGCAAAATGAATTAATGGGTAACTACATAAATATAGAACAATCTTCGCATATACTACAGTGTATAAAGAAACTTATCTCCATTCATTCCATCTAATAAGTAATATTGTTTTGTGCCCAATCCCCTTACCAGCTAACGTCTTCTGTAAATTTCCACGAATAACAGCATACACTAAAGTGCTGAGCTCCGGGGTTGTTGACGCGAAAGTCACGACGTTATCGGTAGGAACAGGGTAGATAACTTTGTTCAGCATGTGAACTACGCCGTTGGAGGCTGTTTTATCGGGTAAGATCACTTTGCATCCCGTTGCATAAACAGCCTGAAAAAGAAACCATAGCAAATTTTAGCATTTAGTCTTATTCTGATTTATTGATACATCATCTCGACGTTTGTTTACATTTTCTTCACAAAAGTCTGGACGCTTTCATAGAAAAAAATATTCCATGGTAGATGGCGCTGATGTACGTAGTAAACAAAAGAAATGAAAAAAAAGCAATAATGAAAAAATTAAAAAAGGACGTTATAAAAATACAATGTGTTTGCCATACTGTCCAGTCTTGATAAAAACGGTTCTTTATCAGGATTAATTGAAAATATTGTATTTAAACCAGGGTCATCCCATGTGTCATACTCATCTTATATAATTGTACATATAACACTACGAAGAACCCAGACACATTTTTTTCCGGAAGATGTTCTAAGCATTGAATCTGTTTTCCTTGCTCCATGCTTTAACTCTCAAAGAGTTCGATTCAAAGAAGTATCAATGGGAGCACCTTTTTGAACTAACCAGTCACATCTTTATTTAGAATTTCGATAAGTCTCGCTTTGAGTTCAGAAAAAAAAAATACTGAACAAAACGTCCAGGCATTTGTGGGGATTACGGAGAAACATCGGACAATCCAGACTAATCTCAAAAATTCAATTTGAAATTTGTTGGGAAAGTAAAAACTTAGTTAACATATTGACTGAGAACCAACACTATATATATTCAAGTACTAATCATTTTGATTTTTGTTTTGATCATTATTTCGTTAAATCTATTAGACTAACCCTTAACTAAAGAAATTTAAACCATATTCTTCATAGACCACGTTAACATTCAATAAATGTCTAAATTTTCATTCAGTCAGTCATTGCTTTAACTGCACTGGCTTGATCTCCAGTTGAATTATCATTATTTCTTGATCCTATTAATCTACTATTAATTAAGATTTTTAAACTATCTGAAAAACTGATATATAGGGCTCACGGCGGGTGTGACCGGTCGACAGGGGATGCTTACTCCTCCTAGGCACCTGATACCACCTCTGGTATATCCAGGGGTCCGTGTTTGCCCAACTATCTATTTTGTATTGCTTGTAGGAGTTATGAGATTGATCACTGTTCGTTATCTTCACCTTTCATTGAAACAAATGATTAAGTAAGGTATTTATTGTTTAAGCTCAGAGTGACAAAATGCATTTATCAATATTGATATTGTAGCAGAAATCAAATTCAACAATTAGTAGTAATTGAAAAACCGCAACATGCTCTGTTCTGTGTAATTCAAATTAAATGTCAAAGTGTTTTAGGTTAAAAAACGAACGTATTCCAGGATTGAAATATCATACTGAAATAAAGTAAAACTAAACTCAACCATGACAGGCTACAAATTAAATCTCTTTATCTCCCTACACAATCAGATCCAAGCGGGGTAGGTGTATGGAAATGATTGAAAGTGCATGTTAATTTAAATCAATGCGCTTCGCGTCAATATTCCTAGCTTCATCAATGTGCATGTGCTGCACATATTTATACATGTATATGATGTTGCAAAACTTTAAAATCCAACTACTCCACAGAAATGAAAGTCACAAGTGTGTTACAACCTGAAAGCAAAATGGCACACTTTGAAAACAATTTCATGGTGGATTTAGATTGCGGTTCGGGGCAACGTACTTGGAAAAGTATTTCCAAGATGTGTAAAACGTCAAGCCAAATTTGAAGCGTTATATCGTCAAAACTGACTCCAGTTTAGCACAGTTTTAAAGAAGAGACCCATTGGCTACATTTTTTTTTTTTTTACAAGTTGATTAAATTTTACCTAGTGGCTCTCGAGCTGAAAATATGTGTACAAACATACAGACAGACCAAGGATTAGAATGAACTAAGATGGAAATTTGTAGATCACATATATTTATATTTCAGTTTACTTCATTTTGATCAAAGAAATCTCTTATACATACGCCTTTGAAACGTTCGTGGTCCCTCACGAAACTAAATCCGCTTCCTCGGGTGCATGTTAAAAATACATTGTACAGTATATCGGTACATTTACATATAAATCTAAAATCATGTATGCATCCACTAATAATCATGACTCTGATACATTTTTAACATATACTTCAATGTATTTCACATTTTGGTTATATTTAACATATACTTCAATGTATTTCACATTTTGGTTATATTTAACATATACTTCAATGTATTTCACATTTTGGTTGTATTTAACATATACTTCAATGTATTTCACATTTTGGTTATATTTAACATATACTTCAATGTATTTCACATTTTGGTTATATTTAACATGTACTTCAATGTATTTCACATTTTGGTTATATTTAACATATACTTCAATGTATTTCACATTTTGGTTATATTTAACATGTACTTCAATGTATTTCACATTTTGGTTATATTTAACATGTACTTCAATGTATTTCACATTTTGGTTATATTTAACATGTACTTCAATGTATTTCACATTTTGGTTATTTCACATTTTGGTTATATTTAACATGTACTTCAATGTATTTCACATTTTGGTTATATTTAACATGTACTTCAATGTATTTCACATTTTGGTTATATTTAACATGTACTTCAATGTATTTCACATTTTGGTTATATTTAACATGTACTTCAATGTATTTCACTTCCAATGTACATCTACTTCAGTTCTCTCTGCAACTTCCCTCGCACAAGAATTTCACGAAAATGACTGAATTCATTAAAGGTATCGTTTGCTATTGAGAAAATCGCGGAAGCAGAACGACAATGTGCTATGTGGCTACTGGAATACTATTATAATTTATCGACTATTGCGAGTCACGATATATACAGAAGGTTTCATGTATCAAAACGAGAACTTTTAGCATAAAGGAAAGAAACATGAAAGGAATAAGGCCCGGGTGTTTCTGAGATAGTGCATAGACAAAGAGTAATCCAAAGGTCTAGCTGAATTCTACAATGTTTATGGAAAATATTTACATTCATTGAATCTTTTGAAACTGACATTGCTTTCATCTACAACAGTGACTACGTGTTGGTTGCAAACTAATTCGATCCGGTTCTTTAATACGACCTGTCCGTGTAATTGTTACCAAATATTGAGCGTCATCAAGGTCAAAGGGTGAATTAGGTACCGAATGGGTCAACAGTATGATATTTAGTACTTAATATTTTATCTCTTTTAAAAATACATAAAAATATAAATGAAAGGCTAAGATAACAAACAGTTATCAATCTCATAACTCCCACAAGGAATACAAAATAAAGAGTTGGACAAACACGGATCCCTGGACACACCAGAGGGGGATTAGGTGCCTAGGTGGAGTAAGTATCCCCTGTCGACCGGTCACACCCGCTATTAAGCTTGATCAGGTAAACGGAGTCATCTGTAGTTAAAATCAGTGTGCCAAGAACAGCTTAACAATCGTTATGAAACACGTTAAACAGCGTTTGACCTAGTGATAAAAATCATAGAATTTGCTAAATACTGACTTTAAACGAGACTGGAAACCCCTGTAACATCAACTTGTTTGTCAGTGATATGTAATAATGAATATAAACAATAAAACATCCATAGGGTGATGGAGGTAGCAATCATTGTTCGAAAAATTGCATAAAATGGACACGATTTGAACTAAAAAATTTCATATTTTATTTTCCACATTTTTCGTTCGTGCCATGTTTTTGTTTATATATACAATGTAGATTGCTTCATAGGGAATGTCATGTTTAAAGCAAAATGAAATGTGAAAAACACTAGAAAGTGTTTAATTGTGTTAAGAATTAACTTGTAAATTGAAAACAAATCTGCTTTAAATGAAACTTTTACTAGTATATTTAACATATTTAAACAAAACCATGATGCAAACCTTGTTTACATAACAAAGAATTTTGAGCTCTGGATATCTCATCAATCTCGACAACTGACCTTCAAATTTTTGCTAACCATTTGAAATACCTTTGTTAAGCATTATATACAATAAAAATGGAAAAACAGAATTTGAAAACTTTCAGCTCAAATCGTGTCCATGCCCTTTTAAAGTTCAAATTCAATGAGATAAAAATCTATAGACAAAAAGTTTCAGTCTCATACCTTAATCCAAGGATATGAATCTAGCAACAAAATACGTTAATCCAATCAACAAAATACCTCAATCCAATGATATAGATCCGACAATAAAATGCCTTAATCCAATGCTATAAATCTGACAACAATATGTCTTAATCCAATGATGTAGATCTGACAACAAAACACCTTAATCCAATGGTGTAGATCTGACAAAAAATTCCTTAATCCAATGCTATAAATCTGACAACAATATGCCTTAATCCAATGATGTAGATCTGACAACAAAATACCTCAATCCAATGATGTAGATCTGACAACAATACCTTAATCCAATGATGTAGATCTGACAACAAAATACCTTAATCCAATGATGTAGATCTGACAAAATATACCTTAATCCAATGTTATAAATCTGACAACAAAATACCTTAATCCAATGATGTAGATCTGACAAAATATACCTTAATCCAATGATATAGATCTGACAACAAAACACCTTAATCCAATGATGTAGATCTGACAAAATATACCTTAATCCAATGATATAGATCTGACAACAAAACACCTTAATCCAATGATGTAGATCTGACAAAATATACCTTAATCCAATGTTATAAATCAGTGCTCTCTGTTGTGTACTACTTGTACTCAGTTGACACCTGTGACCTAGATTGTTCTAGAGTTCGATGTTTGCTTCTTTAGTAGAAAAATGACGCAATGGTAGCATCATTGTCTTTCAAGATTGTATGAGAAAATTCATTTTTATTATACATGTATAAATATACACTGTGAATTCTTAAGATAAAAAAATCTGGCTAAACAATTACTTTTGGCATTTTTGGATTATTTCTATAACTGGGAACTAGGATTTTTGTGTGCAGTTCGGCACGGATTTTGATATTTATTGTTCAACTACCGTAAGTTTGTATTTTGCTATTGTTACTTTTTATTGTTATTGCTATTGTTTCTTTTAATTAATAATTGTAAATAAATTTTATCAATTGTTTGATTGCCTTTATTACTCAATTCTGCTGCTGTATTATCAAGGGTAATTCTGACCCATAACATCACAAGTATGAATGCCGTTTCTCATTTCAAACGCACACTATATCTTGAAAAATAATATCCGTTTTACGATATGGACGACAATACTACTGTGGTATGTTATCTGTTTTGTTGAGCTTTACTAAGGTGAACATGTTGTCATGTAATTATGTATAAATGAATAAATTACACTCCATTAACTTTATTCGTGTTTTATTAAGAACACTAAATACTGTTTTTCACAGACAATTGTTTGTGAAACATTGCCGATCCCGATCAACATGTACTGGTGCTTGCGCAAATTGACACTCCTCTTCTTCACCCAGGTGTATTGTCACCATAATGGTTATGGCATCAAGCTCTGGGGGAAAAGTACAATTGTGCTTGAGCTTTTCCCTAAAACATCTGACTTAACCTTGTTTATTATAGTTTCTGACGCCACGCCCTAAAGCATTCTTAGTTGAAGAATCTCACAGGCTAAGTTATTTTAAAGCGCGTTTTCATGGTTCGTTGAAAGAAAAAAATCAAAGTAACTTGAGATTGACACAGCTAAATTTTTTAACGTATTTTTTTTTTAATTCTGAAAGTGAATCAAAGTTTTCACATGTGTGTAAATTTGTCAAAGTGTGTTTCAACACCTGTCTATACAATCCTAGGCCATACAAACATGCTCCAAAAGCTTCTCGGTCTTTTTACGAGTGCATAGTATGATTTTAAATGGGAAATTTTCTTTTATCTCGGAACTTATACGCAATTATAAGAAAGATTGTTAATTGTATATTGTTTAACGTCCCTCTCGTGAATCTTTCACTCATATGGAGACGTCACCATTGCCGGTGAAGGGCTGCATTAGGCCTATGCTCAGCGCTTGTGGCCATCGAGCAGGAAGGGATCTTTAACGTGCCGCAACTGCTGTGACATGGGACCTCGGTTTTTGCGGTCTTGTCCGATTTAATCGTCTCTAACGACAAGCAAGGAGTACTGAAGACCTATTCTAACCGGGATCCCCACGGGGCGTGGCACACTTTCAGCAATTACATCTACATGTATATATGATACGAATAATCAATTTTCATTGAAATACGTTATCTGTGATCGTTCAGTCTGATGCTGACTTGCTGGGGGTTATTTCTCCCTCTCTCCCTACCTCCCTGTCCCCTCTCTCATCTTTACATGTAATAGTAGTACATTTGCATTATCAGAATTTCTCTCTCAGAGATTCATTACAATCTCAAGTACAAAGAAAAGGTATAAATTGGTGTCATATACCCAGTGCTCATAATGATGCGAGCCTATGTAATAAGACGAGAATTGCGTGGAAATAGGAGGAATTATTTGTTTCATTGAAAACGAGTGCGTCATATCAACGATCTTGGATAATTAACAATACGATGATTAATGATGTTCGGGGCTGGTCTTCACTACTCACAGCTTCTATCGAAAAGCGAAAGAAATTTAATGCAAGTATTTAGTATGGGAAAATTAGACTCTAATTAAAATTTTATACAAGATCTAAAACACAACTGCGGATTTCAAATTTCAGAGGGAATTTATAACTGAAGTTTTTCCTAATTCGTTAGGAAATGATTTGTAGCATTAATCAAAATGATTGTCTACAAACTCCGTAAAACGTTTAATATCAAGCAATTTTCCCTTCGGCAAATAATTTACTAAAAGGAAATTACACGTCTTGTCTGATTACAATTAAGCTTTTATGGAGTTCTAGATTGCTTAATTTATATGCAGAACCCAATCACGATGCAACAAAGATAGCGGGAAGACACCGATATTTTGAACTCACTTGGTCATATATGTTGATTCTTATTTGTTCAGGGTCGTCCAGACTTGGAAGAACTTCGTCGTTTTTAAGGTCGTTTGACATTTTAAGACCGCTCGCTGCATGAAAAGACAAAACTTGTTTCAAGAGTGCCTTGTCTTTCGTTAGCTTCTCCAAGTCAGCACCTGGAAGGTCATTGAAGCCTTTGTCTGTCGGAGCAAAAATGGTGAATGGACCTGCAATATAGAGCAAACATTTCTCGGTAATTAAATGTTCTTAATACACTTTAAAGAGGACATGCACGAGATATATTTAAAAAAAAAATAGAGAACATTTTCACCGATATTGAATTGTCACCAGATTTAGGTGAAATGCAACTCATCTGAATCACAATAGGTGTTCTGGTCAACAGGACGGAGAAGGGTGTATTTACTAAACTTATATAAGAGTGTAATGTCAAGCGTTTGACGGAGAAAGATCAACTGCGGGCGCGGCTTTCAGAACTTCTAACCCAATGCGCCATTACAATGAGCTACTACAGCGGTCTATCATTCAAATCCATCGATTGATCATTCAATGAATGAATAGATCGATCCAGAGAGAGAGAGAGAGAGAGAGAGAGAGAGAGAGAGAGAGAGAGAGAGAAAATATCAAAACATATCTAATGACAAACAAATCGTGAAATTAACTGTACACCGAAACTTAAATCGATGATGAAATACCTTTGCCCTTAAGAACACTACTTAATTCAACGTCCTGAAGGAATTCCACGAGTTTATTTGCTCCAAATTTCTTTGCAACGTCCAGCACATTTTCTTGGCAGTGAACTGTATTGACCAATACAAGGAACAAAAAATGTTTTAACATCTTTTAGAAATATACAGAGTAGCAAGAATCACGTAATGATCGTTGAGATATCACTTGGTCACGTGTCAGGTATATATCAGTTCAGAATTTAACTCTTGGCCCATAAGAGGTCTTATCTGAGAAGAAATGTCTCTTAGATAATGCTGGAGTGGATCCAGAAAATTTTCAAATGGGGAAGGGGTGGGGGTGACCCAAGATTGTACCATTTTTCCATGAAAGGTGAGGGATTAAAGACACCAAATTGACCTTTTTTGAAAAACTGTTCAACTGGGATGGGATAACAATCCCCCAACGCCTCTCTATATCCACCACTGTATTGTATTTTTCAGTGAACTCGTTATTTTTGCTATAGATAAATTCCTAACGATTTTGAGAATCTGTTGGATTCAAAAAAGATATTTTTCGTAATTCCTTTTTGGAAAGTACTCATAATATATTTCAGCAACAAAGCAATCATGTTAAAATCGCAAAATTTAACAAAATAAATCTTGAACATTTTGACCCATTCTCACAAGCATATCATATTCATTGTTTATAAATTAGTGCAAATATACTACATGAGTATTGAATAAAATACATGTACTTAACTGATGGATGCCAATGAAGAAAAATACATGTTGTATTGATTTCATAACTTCAAGTGGTGATATGCTACATGTATTTCTGATTTAAAAAAAAAAAGATTAATACTTCCTTTGAATGTTTTTCGCCGATAGAATGGCAATCACTCTTATGTAATCTTTCTCTTATCATAAGCTCTACTTTCTAGATTAGACACGACGAATTAGTACAATAGTACATGTACAATGTACCTATAATTTCTAATATCTAATCTTGTTACGTCTGACTGATGCCAGTAATTTACAGCGCTTTTATTGTTAAAAAGCATTTATATCACAAATTCGCTTTAAAAAAATCTTATGTGTGAATATTTTGAATGAGTTGTTGAAAAATCTATGACAATCAAGCGAAGAAACTCACACTTTCATTGACATCGGTTTGTTTTTGAGCCTCAATTTGATAGTTCAGTTTCTCTGGTGTGAAAATGGCGGGACATGTGATTTGAGGAGGCAGAGGGAAGCAAAAACAGCTCCATTTGACGTACAATTTCTACTATGTAGGTTGATGAATGTTCCGTGTAATGGCATTTACTCAAATGTCGTTTGATTCAATCAAAACTGTAGCGATGTGCATTAGGGTGCCCTAGTATCTACGGAAAAATAAATTACCACGTCTCTCTTCAATCATTTCTAATAACCATTATCTGAAAGTTACGGTAATGAAATTGTGGTTCCTTTTATTACATAGCTCATCTATAGTGCAAACCGCGGCCATCAGCTCGCCTTAGGAAACACCCTGCGCAACTGATATTATGGTGGAAACCGAATACTCTACGTCAGATTTCGCTTGGAATGGGCAGTGATTGTTTACTTCTCTGATCGTCGCTGCCGAAAACGTCACTGCTTACTGGATAATACGTTAACACAGGAAATGTACATTTAGATCGCTGGATAATAATATCTATACATCTATATCGCTGGTTGAACGTGCGTGATGAGAGAACAAAACAACATTGTTTTCTTGTACGAGATAAAAATAAAAATGGAATTCAGAATGATAAGACACCAGGTCCACTAAATACCACATAGAGAACGTTCTCGATTGTTAATCGTGACCCCTTGAGACATTTTTCAGAGCAGATAGTAAAATCTTGTTGGAAGCCAGTCGTGACACTACTGTTGGTACGCTTTCTGTCCCTGAACATGATGAATCATTAGTAACTTTTAAAGATGGACGTACGATACAAAATTTGGACTGTGTATACATGTATATAGCAAAGACCTACCCCCTTTTTTCCAGAGGTGGTTCTAATGATTCACTGTATTTTGATGATCTAATTGTAGATAAATAATAGTAATTTTGCGATATGAGACTTAGATCTAAAATGAGGTCGACCAAGACCACTTTTCATGGCCCTGAAACTCGTATTGCCAGTTTTTAAACCATTAGGGCTGTAAAATAGCAATCACACACTTTTAGGGGGTCTAAATGTTGATAATTGATTTACCTATACTAATCTATATTCTTCCCAAATTGTACATTAGAATACTTGTATTACATGTAGAAACATAACGCTCTTCTCGATCACGAAATACTTTAAGAATAATTGTTCTGCAAACCATGAAAATTTTACTGTAAAAATAATGCTTTTTATCATCTAGGAAGACTGAGTAATTTTCTGAGCTGCAATGTACATGTGAATACTACCGAACGATTTCGTATTTTATACACGTATCTTTCTGACCGCGTAATATAAAATCCCTGAACAGACTAAAACTTACTCTACAAGAGAACGCCTGCATAATAATGTGATAAATTTATGTCTCTGTGGTTGTTAATATTTTAAAGAATTTTCCAATTTGCATCTATGTAAAAATTTTAAACCCTGCTTGTAGTTCCGCGATTGTCCCAGAATCAAGTAGTATACAAATTCAAAATCTGACAAAACTTGAAACATTTACACAAGGATACTTTGTGTTTAGTTTAAATGAAATTAGCTTAGTGATTTAGGATATATAAAAAGAGTGTGAAAAGCTAATGGACAATCGGTCCGAAGATCACCCGAAAAGAAATTAAAGAATAATGAAATAAATTCCTGATAATGACCAACACATGGACTGTTTTAAATATTGATTGTGTATGGTACACCTTTATCTACAAAAATTCTTCACATTACCCTTAAGTGTTCCTTTGTTTTGTATCTTAGAGAGCAATTCTAAATGTAACTGGTTTCATTAGACAAAGTCTGTAACGATAAAATGATAGTGCTCAGATATCATGACAAATTACAAACAGAACTCCTTAATCAGATAAAAAAAAGATCCGAGGTTAGAACTTGCCTGTTTGTAATTGGCCCCGTGTTGTGCAGTGCACGTACTGAAATGCGAAGATTTGTCCGGCATGTCCTTTAATACAGAATTCTTTTTAAAAGAAATAATCCATAAAATCTTCAAATTAGAGAACAAGAATATAATTGTATTATTGGTTTTTATTTTTATTTTCAATGGTTCTTACTTTTTTGTCAAATTTGATAAATGAAATCAATACTGAATTCACCATTCAGATCATTTTAATTTAAAACGAATCTGGTTTCTTTTTGTGTTACTATACTAGCAGTGTAGAACATCTGTGTATTGTTTAGTAATAAATACTGCGTGTGGAGCACACAGTCCTGTGACACACGTGCTGAATTCGGCTTAGAAAACTGTGAACTTTTCTGTATAATTTTATGTACATTGTACACTGCAGGGACTGACACTAATTTTAATACCAACCTGTCCCTTCGGACAAGTTAACATGAAATTTAGGTTGTCCGAATGGAAAATGTACTTGTCCGAAACTGACCAACAAAAAACTGTAATGTATATGCATTGCATTCTCATGAGTGTTTTTTTTTTATTAATAGTGTTACCCTGGTTTTCTTGTGATCTCCATGTGAAATCATTAATTAATAATAATGTATTGAATGGTTTCAAAACTCCTGTCACTCAGACAGCAATCTATGTATATACATTTTTACCTTAATGTTTGCAGGCAGAACACTTAGTTACAGACAGAAGTTGAGCCATATTTATGTACTTCCAGATCTGCAGCAAATTGCACAGTGACTTATTGTATTTTTGTGTCTAATAAAAATTATTTTTGTGTCTAATAAAAAAATAAAAATAGTACCAGTAGACTTTTATATTGACTTATTTTATGTCATTTCTTACGTCGTAATATGTTTTATTTAAGACTATAATGGATCAAATAATCAGAGAATATTCCCCTTAAATTCTTTTTAATAAAGTATTATTTGATAACCTATTGATAATTTTTCATTTTGGACATGTTTTTCGTAAAAATTATTCAATTTTAACTTCGGAAAAAGTGTTCTATATCTGTTTGTTCACTTCCAAGAATCACGCGACAACAGAGACATCTGATTGGCGCGATTAAAATACACCGTGAAGTTGATTGGTCGATATTAATGAACAATCTAAATTTAGATCAGGGAAAACCAGAAAAACGCCATATTGATTATCAGATTATTTCTATCGACGAGATGTACTTCAAAAACTTTAAGGACTCTTTTCACGTAGAATTTATTAAAATTTCACGGATACCCTTCATTTATTTTTGGTTGTCCCATCGGACAGGAAAACTACAGAACTTAGTTGTCCGACCACCGTTTTAAGTTGTCCCGGACAATCGGACAGCCGTTAGTGTCAGTCCCTGCACTGTACATACATACATACATACATGTACCTATTCGTCTGGGCGGTGTTGAATTCCTCTGAAAGGTGTACAAGTGTGTATTGGTCATAAGGAAGTGTATACAATACAAAACGAATCAATGCTATGTGATACAATATGATTCACTCTATACAATATAATATAGTAAATACTATATAATTCAATGTAATTAATACTGTACACTACAGTACGATAAATGCAATACAATATAATACATACTATACAAGAAAATTCAATACAGAACTTATATAAGCGCTCTGATAACTTTAAACGATTTTTGAAGCGCTTAACATTTGAAAGGAAATGAAATATTAATTTGTGTAAATCAATTAACCACACAAACATTTGGTATCATGTGTAAAAACAATAAGAAGCATTGCTGAATATATGTATTAAAAAGGGGGTTTGGACGCGGTAACAATATCTAAAAGTACTTTTGAGACGATTGTGAGTTATTTTAAAAAAGTTTTAACTTTGAAATGTAAATATTTAATGATTTCAAACATGGTGATGGACTTGAAAAACGCAATTATTTAGTGGATAATTTTCTGTGTTATTCATTGAAAAAGAATCTATGATATATAATATCTTATGACAAAAGTCTATCATTCATTGATTTTAAACCCTGAGAGACAACAAATGAAGTTTAACTCAAGAGAGGACTGCGTAAAAAATGTAGTTTGTCCACCATTAGCGTTGATAACGACACGTAGGCGACGTGTCAATGACTGATGGACACTCCGAATGGTTCTCCCACTCTTCCAACAATCTTGTGAATTCTGGGGCTGAGGTTAGCCGCTGCGCACTCGCCTACCTAGCTCGTCCTACAAACGTTCAATCCCGAGAAATAGCGAGGCAATCAAGAACGTTGATCATAGATGCCGTTCGTTTGAAAGAATCTCTGAGTCAACCTTGTCGTGTAAAATTATAAGTTACTATAGAAACCTATATATGAGGTACATGTAGTTATTAGTCAGCCCTCGGGCTGACTAGTTATCATACGAAGAACTTCAAATGCGCTTGCGCTCTTTGGAATTGTAGGCATTGGGGTGATCTTGAAGTAGGTCATTCTTGATCACTTCGTAACTGTAAAGCGATCTTGAAGTAGGTCATTCTTGATCACTTCGTAACAGTAAAAAAGAATTCTGTGATCTGTGTGCATTGATTTGCAAATATAAATATGTTGTCTACAACAGATATCTGTATTTTCAGTTAAAATAAGACAGTCTTACAAAACGGACACATTATTTTCCTCGCTCAATAAAAAACAAAACTGGTTTAAATTAAACTGGTTCCCACTTTACGAATTAAAGAATTCCGTTTTATTGATTTTACGATTAGAATTTATTCTTTACACCATAATCATATCTGTTATATCAGTAAAAATAAGAACATTGTACTAAATGGAAAAGTAATTGCATAGAAACCTTCAACGTAAACTGGCAGCGTTGTAGGTTCTTAAGCAAACTGGTAAATTTTAACTGGTTCGCAGTTCTTACCTGTGTTTTACGCAGCGAAGCAGATAAATGTAAATAAGATCCCTGTATATGATGCTTGGCCCCTGAAACTATTTCGTTGAGTAATGATATTAGTTTTATCTTTACGTTCATATGTACATTTACAGCGAAACATTGGTGTATTCTAGATTTAAAAGCATTTTATCAATCAAGGCACCTGTACGGACGATCCATTTTTACACCTTTTTTCTTAAATATCTCATGATTTTTAAAGTTATGCACTTTAAAAACTTGCCAGAATTTGTATTTCAGATGGCCGGTCCAGAAATGCAGGTTATCTTAACTATTAAAATAAAAGCTGAAAAGATTATTTCTTAAAAAAAAAAATTAATAACGTTTGCTAATGCTGAAATACATTCCAACAGGGATAAAAATGCAGTGGCTGACCCTCTAAGCTTTTTTTTCAAAAGCTAAACTTGTATACAAGTTACTTTGTGTGAGGCGAACTATATGCACCATGTATGAGGTATCTATTTCATGTTCGGAAATTATTGCTTCAATATGCAGGTTTAAGTAGATTTAATCAAGTTTACCATTTCTGAAAATATTGCGTACAACTGACTAATAATCAACTGATGATGCCACATTTGCACGTAATCAATCAAAATGAAATAGTTCATCATTATCAGTACTATCATACGTGCGTTAGTTTTATGGATTACATGCATCAACAGGGTACTGACTAAAATCCGGTCTCGGTCCCGGTCTTCGGTCTCGGTCCCGTGACTAAAACCCGGTCTTCGGTCCCGGTCCCAGATACTTTTATTCAATAAAAACAGAATATATCAGGATATTTGAGCCCCATTTCTCAATAACTTAGGTATGACAGCTCATTCCTGCATTCTGATAGTTAATTGATCATATTATTTTCTTCTTTCGTAAAATAATATGTTATGGCTAAGGTTAAAGATTTTCAAAAGTAGGTCAAATTTGAAAGGTGAAGAATTGCATGTAAAGAAAGGTCTTGTCACAAGGAGTACACATGTGAAATATGAAAACCCTATCAACATGCATTCAAAAGTTATGCCGAAGGTTCAAGTTTTTGCTGCATGACAAACAGGCGGATGGACCAAAAACTATATAAATCCGCCCGAATATTCGATTACGGGGGCATAAAAATGAAATTGAACCTTTGCTTTTCAAAAGCATCATTCTTGTATTCAGAGTCTTTCTGGAAGGGGTGGGGGTTTTGACAAGAGTTGCACGTCAATTTTGTTTCGCTATCAATAATAATTATTCATGTTTCAATAATTATAATAAAATTTAAGGACAATATTTGTTTTGTTTTTTCCATTTCACTATGAACATAATTTTTTTAAGTACTTCATACATCGTACATTCTGGTCTCATATTTTGCACGTGCACTCTACTTTGTATTATTCTAATATTTACAGAGAGAGAGAGAGAGAGAGAGAGAGAGAGAGAGAGAGAGAGAGAGAGAGAGAGAGAGAGAGCAGTCAGCCGTATATACATATACAGAGACACGGTTCGGAATACACGAACATTGAATTTGAAAATTTTATCAATCGTGTGGTCAGGTGTTTGACCTAACTAAAAAAAATGAATGAATTTTGTAAAAACTACATCCAACAGTAAATTACAAACAAATACACCAGGATAAGTACATATATATTATTTCTCTTCTACATCCATCTCTTTTTATAAAAATGTAATGTAACGCGTTCATTTGGGAGAGAAAAAATCACGTAGTTGAGTTCGATTTTGACCAAAAAAAGAGAGGAAAATTGGAATAAAACACAAACATACAATAAATCAGAAACATACATGTGCATACAAAGGAATGTCATTGAATATCACACCCTTATCTTTTTTTAATTAAAAAGTAGATTGAAGCGGCTGTTTAGGAAATATATTGAGACCGGGACCGGTTTTTAGCACTGTTTTTACTTCTCGGTCCCACCGGTCCCGGAGTTTTCACATCCTATTTTACGAAAGACGACAATAATATGATCAATCAACTATCAGAATACAGGCATGCTATGTCATATCTAAATTAATGAGAAATTGGGGCTGAAATATTGTGATATATTCTGTTTTTATCGAATAAAAGTATCTGGGACCGGGACCGAAGACCGGGTTTTAGTCACGGGACCGAGACCGAAGACCGGGACCGAGACCGGGTTTTAGTCAGCACCCACCAACAGGGTCAATTTAGAGCCAACCGTTATTTCGAGCACTAGTTCCAAAGAAGGTGTTTCACGTCTCATGCTAATTGTCCTAAAAGTGTTGCACGAAAGATCGATAATGGCTAATGACGCATGCATTTCGAATGATGTTGAACTATATTAATGCTTATTAATATCCCATATTTTGCTTTGTGGTCAGAGTTATGTACAGTTGCCAACTGTTGGTTGCAGAAAATAATACATACGAGTATAAGAGCTTTTAGACTGTAGTAGTATAGAATATCAAATAATTGATACACTCGTAACTAGGGTTGGGACGATTCAGGGTTAGCTCGATTCGGTTCGGTTTCGATTCAGAACAGCACGGTTCGGTTATTTTCGATTCGGTTCATGTTAGGTCCAATTTATCTAATGACACCACAAAAATTAACAATTTTAATGAGTAGCATATTTGATTTGATTTTATTCAAGTTATATAACTATATGTCGTCATTTGTAAACATCATATCTATTCATAATGACATTTTATAACTTTGATAGAAAAAAGAAAACACTGACAGTCTATCAAAATTTGTTATATCAATGTGCTACATAAGTTTTGGATTATTAAACAAATCTATAGTGAATCTAAAATGTATATGATATTGCTTTCATTGATATGCAAAAATTCAATAATTCTATCAATTGAGAGTCTTTGAAAATCTCTCCTTTATTGATTTACTTCTCTCATATTAACTGTCAAATCTGTTTCATTACCTACGATGTTGATTTCATTCCACCACTGACAAAAATGCTTTATGTCATGTAAAGATAAACTGCAATGATCTTACGGACCATATTCTGTTGGTATATGAGTGGTGAAAATGCTAACTCTCAACACAGTAGTGATTTAAATCTCTGTTGCATAAAAATCCACATGTTTTCAACATCACTCGGACGCCATATTTGTTGTTTTGGTGTAAGTAAAATCTAAACCGAACCGAACCGAAATCCGGAATTTGTAATCGGTGCATCGAATCGAATGGTATGAATTTTCGGTGCACCGCACAGCCCTACTCGTAACATGTAACCGTAAACATTGTATCTGATACTCAGAAGAAAAACAAGACAATTTCATTTTCACGGTTTCAAAAATTATGTTTAGACTATATGTATGATGTATTTACACATAAAATGTATTAGGCTTGCCCTTAGTACTGGGGAATCTTACAGGTATTTAAATGACAAATACTAAATAAGAGTATAAATATGGATGGAAGTCAGTTCTACGTCACGAGTGCTGGTACGGAGATCCGATTAGGGAAATTCCCGCTTCGGTGCAACCCCCTCTTTATTACAGCTCACACGACACTGCTCAGAAAAATATCCGAGTCGATGTGTCAGAGAACACTTAGGGGATTCAAATCATCGCCTCGAAAGTGTGCGACACCTCAAGGTCAAAAGTGTGCGATAACTCAAGGTCAAAAGTGTGTGACACCTCAAGGTCAAAAGTGTGCGACACCCCAAGGTTAAAAGTGTGCGACACCTTAAGGTCAGATCAATTTGGAAATGACACTTCCTACCCTACTTAGGGTTACGTTGATATCATTAATTCATGGATAAGCGAATTATGTGGTTTCGCAAAAATATTAGTTATTGCTATGTACCGACTGTAAAAACTGGACTGCTTTGTAATTTCATTTTCTCCTTATCTTGTCGATACCCCCCCCCCCCCCAACCCCCAACTCAACCGAACAAAACAACAAGTCACACACATCGGAAATTGGTTTTCAAGGAATATTAGTAAAACCACACTAAGACAAGTAGTACCAGTAAGTTAAAGTCTAAAAGGCTTTACATGTAGTACGCTTTATTGTTTATGTCCGGATGCATATATCTTGATACGTAAAAGGATTTGTAATCTTAAAAATATCCAATACTACAATAAAACATGATAGCGAAAGTCCAGGATACTTTAGAGAAATGCTGAGCATTCGAACATCACCATACAACATTCGCTCCCTAAACAATGACGCTAAAACACTAAATATCCCTGCCGTCAAACGCAAAAACATCTGCTTCAAGGTCTCTTGCCGTATCGGGACCTACCGTGTGGAATGAACTTGCAACAAACATTAGAGCAATCAGCAATTATAATATTTTCAAGCGCCAGTTTAAATCGTTTTATTTTATCAGTGCTTTCAACTAACTTATTATTCCTTCATGGACATTGCTATTTTGACAATTAGTCAATTTTAATGTTTAAAACTTGTGCATCTTTTAAATCAATTTGCATGTACAGCGCCATTGATTGCATTTTTGTTTGTAAAATTGTGCGCTTTCATAAATTTTGATAATAATAAATTAAATAATAAAACATGGTTATAGCAAACCTCCAGGGTCAGCGAAAAACAGTTCGTTATATTCAAACTTCGTTATATCCAATAAAAATTTCATTATTTTTCTGTCATAAGGGAATAAAAACCACTCCGCGATAAGTGTGAATTCATTATCAAGGTTTTGTTAAAAAGAGTGTTATACTGTATTTGTGCACGATATCAATTCAAATCAATGCGTGATTGCACTCATCATTAAGAACCCTCCCTGCTCAAAGGTCGTAAGCGCAGAGCAGAGGCCTAAATGTTGCAGTCCCTCACTGGCAATGATGACGTCTCTATATTAGTGAAAAATTCTTGAGAGGGACGTCAAACAGAATAAAACCAAACCAAACATGTCTCTACTTTCATCGCTTCGCTCGTTTGCTTGCTAGTAAGCATTATTGTATTGATTTCGAAGTACAATATATAATAATGCATGTCCAAAGTCCATAGAATTCCTATCGGTCAGTATAAATAACAGAAAATAGATCGAACATCTATAAAAGCACCGACGTGTTGTTAATGTCCGAGTTCTATGTAACACATGTACTTAAAATATATACATGCATACATGTTTGACAGTCAGGGGCGGATCCAGGAATTGTGGTTACGGGGGGCGCCACTTTATGAGGCAGTGGGTCCAGGGCGAAGCCCTGGTGGGTGTCCAGGGGGCAAAGCCCCCGGAAGCTCCTGGATTTTACAGATTTTATGGGTCCTGAAATATTTCTCCTAGTAAGTCATTTATACTATTTTCTATCATTTTAATAAGGTGAAATTAATAAAATGACCCAAATTTTAAGGGGTTTTGGGAAAAAATTAAAGTTCTCCCAATAAAGTAATTCAAGAAATCAAAGGATTTTGGCATTTATTTCTCCGGGAGTGGAAGAAATTATTGCTTCTTTTATCGTTTAGTTCATTTTCCGAAACAAGATACCGCGATTTACCTTAAATTTGAAAATTTTAGGGGGGAAGGGGGCGCCGGCTGCGCCCCCTCTAAATCCGCCACTGACAGTTGTCTTAATATCTTTTGGATAAACAAGAAGAAAAATTACAATTACTACTACTATTATAATCTCGGCTGAGATTCGACTTGGCTGAATATTTGGACTGACGCCTTCACCGAATCTCGGAGCAGTCCTTCATAATTCATGTCTGAAAATTTACTTTCAGCTTCAGCCAGTTCTAGCAATCAATGTGCACGTAGGTGACACTGCTGTTCGCTTCAAATAAGTGATTTGACTGTTAAACTAACTCTCTATCACTATCAATGCTGTATTACTTACCGTCTAAATATGTAAATTCCATAAAATAAACCATCACTAATTTTCCCGTTCAAATGAAGACTTCTATGACGCAATATTTTATCTCCCAAAATTGAAGAGTTCCTATAGTTTGTTTTTTGATTTAGCGAAATGCAAGTACATGTAGGTATGTAGAGATACGATGTATCAGTAACTAGATAAAGCAGACCATAGGAACTCTTTAATTCCAGGAGATAAAATATTGTGCAATGGAAATCTTCATTTGAACAGAAAATGTAGTGCCTGTTTTCATTTTGGGATTTTTATACCTAAATGGTAAGTAATACAGCATTAATAGTGATAGAGAGTTAGTTTAACGATCAAATCACTTATTTGAAGCGACCAGCAGTGTCACCTAAGTGCATATTAATTGCTAGAACTAGCTGAAGCTGAAATTAAATTTCCAGACATGAATTATGAAGAACTGCTCCGAGATTCAGTGAAGGCGTCAGTCGAAATATTCAGCTGAGCCGAATCTCAACCGAGATTACTACTATTACAACTACTACTACCACTACTAGTACTACTACTATTATCACTACTACTACTACTACTACTAATGCTGCTGCTGCAGGTATGGCATGATAAAGACCCCCCCCCCCCCGTTCAATGTTCATAAGCGTCGAGCATAGGCCTAAATTTTGCAGCCCTTTACCGGCAATGGGGAAATCTCCATATGAGTGAAATATTAAACAATATACAATGAAAAAATCATCTACTACTACCACCACCATCACCATTACTACTACCACCATTACAACTACTACTATACTACTACTACCAAAAAAACCTACTACTACCATTACTACTACCACCATTACAACTACTACTCTACTACTACTACCAAAAAAACCTACTACTACCACTATTACTACTATACTACTACTACCACTGCTACTACTACTATTACTGCTATACTACTACTACTACTACCACTACTACTACTAATATACTACTATTACTACTACTACTACCACTGTTACTACTATACTACTACTACTATCACTACTACTACTACTACTACTACCACTACTACTACCACTACTAATATTACTAATATACTACTATTACTACTACTACTACCACTGTTACTACTATACTACTACTACTATACTACTACTACTACTATCACTACTACTATACTACTGCTGCTATACTACTACTACCACTACTACTACTATACTACTACTAGTACTACTACTACTACCACTACTACTACTATACTATACTACTACTAGTACTACTACCACTACTACTACCACTACTACTACTATACTACTACTATCATTACTACTACTACTACTACCACCACCACCACCACCACTACTACTACTACTACTACCAAAAAACCCTACTACTACCACTATTACTACTATACTACTACTAGTACAACTACCACCACCACCACCACCACCACCACCACTACTACTACCACTACTACTACTACTACTACTTTTATCCAGTAATCGTGTTTCCACATGGAAATTTTGTATAACTTCGTTACTTATGACCAAAGAAAAATACGACTTATCAAAACCAGAGGATATTTGTTGGAACTTCAGTTTTCTGATGAGCATATTATAAGCTTCCATAGTATGGTCTCTCGCCCCGCCACTCCGTTTTCGCACTTCGTCATAACTAAGTGAGAAAAGGGAGCGGCGGGTACGGGGACCAGATCTAGATCGAAGCACCCAAATCTTGTCACCGCACTTCGTGCCAGACATTGACGGAGGAATTCCTAGTCGTGTTTTCGCAGTGCAACGTATAATCTAATTTTAAAACTATATATCTGACAGCATAAATCCAGCCATTCATCTTGAAATGGGAAAAAATCCTCACCATTGATAATCAAAACTCGGAGTAAGCTCTTGTGACAATATCGTGTGGGGATACGGCGCTTCGATCGTGAATCACAATTAACGCACTTGTCAAGGCAATCGTTTCCACGCTGAGAGTGCAGACATTATAAGACAGGGGTTCCACAGGTATTTTCATTTGCTGTTATAACGGACCTCGGTTTATAAACGTCCAACATGCGTGAGTACTTTTATTTCAGCATTAATATTTCTCTTTAAAGAATCCTGCATGGAAATTTATAGAAAATGTACTGTACATGGTCTAATTACATTTACAGTATTGATATCCCAATTCAAAAAAGAAAAACAAACTATTTTTTTAGCAATTTATACTTAAAGTAAATAATTTTGAATTAATTTTCAAACGTTTAAACTGTCCTTATTATAAGCCTTATGAAGCAGTACTCTCCTTTTAGTGAAATTCATTTTTATAGTTGCTAGTATTTTATGAATTTAAAATAAAAACAGACCATAATATCGTCAACATCACAAATAAAACTGTCTTCGTATTTGAAATACTATGAATTATATGCATTAAGTTGCATATAAATTATTTCTACCGTCTCAGTATTGATGATTTAATTCTTTATAATGAATGTGACTTGGTAAATGTACTTAACAACAGAAGCACGTCTTCAAAACCTTTCAGCATTCCAACACTCGTCATCATCGTCATAACAGATTAGTAATACTTTTTCGGGGTAAAATTTTTAATATTCTTCATTGAATTTAGGATCAAGTGCTTGTGTAACACACCAATATATTTTAATATAACCAAGGAGGTTTTCTTTCCAAACGACACTAATCAAGGGAATTTAGTTTGCGGATTTTCTACGCATTCATGTTTTATCTCTTTCTTTTTCTTCCCTGCTAACCCTGCGTCAAGAGAATTTCATAATCAAATAATATGGAAATACTGTCATCGTGGAATGGATGAACAACAATCATAACCTTCTGCCAAGTAAATCATCTGTATTTTGATTAAGATATTTGACAATAATTGATGGTATATATGGTACTTTACGCAATTAGAAAATAGAATTTATACAAGTAAAATGGCTCGTTGGTTGATTGAAATTTGAAATCCCTTTGAAATTGCTTCACGCAGAGAGGACATTAACTTTAAGTGAAGTACTGTATACTGGATTATTTTCGCCCCGTGTTATATTCGCCTTTCTACACTTGGAGACAGTTTCGCCCCTGTTTTAAATTCGCCCGGACATAGTTATGTTAAAAGAGAGATATGAGAGAAAACAGTTTCGCCAACTCTTAAATTTGCCCAGTGACAACGAGGGCGAAAGGGACGAAAATAAAACGGGGCGAATATTTCCCTGTGTACAGTAACACATACATGTAGTTTGACCTATGCTAGGTGCCCAGGGCCATTTAACAGTTAGGGCTATTCATCGCTCTACCCCTATAGCGACACGGTACATCGGTATATAACACCAGTTAAGTTTATCATAAAATAAATTACAATTGTTAACCGGAAAAATATTATCATTTTCTATCCATTAAGGTAGGACAGGCCTGCAGCAACGATTTGAGTGGAGGGACCAAACCCAAATCTATTCTAAGTATGAAAAGAACTAATAAATACGAATAAGAAGCGTTCTACGCGAGTGTCAGATAAGGGCCTTATTTGCCACTGGTTTGCACAATTTAAAAGAAAATGCTGAAATTTCATACGTCAAATTATATTTTATATGTTAACTTTCATGTAAACGTCCAAATTCACTTTTTTTTTAAATTTCACACAGTAGAGTGTCAAAAGCAGTCAAATGAGACGAAAAAAGAACACACTTTATAATCCTCTTAGTAAAGAGATACATATTCCAATATTCAAGAAAGAATGCCAATATTGTTTTTGATGAATGTTTATACAATTACTACATTTTGGAAGAAAAATTTACAGAACAAATATTTTACAAAAAGAAATGGTCTAGATTGAAATGTCTTTTCAATTAATGATAACAGCATTTCTTCTTTTTTAACAACAATAAATACTAAAATATACATGTAATTGTCTATATTGCTTTCTTTAATCTCTATGGGAGTGTGAGTAAAAGGTGTATATGTATTTGTATTGAAAATGATGAAAACAATAAAAAAAAAAATGAGAAGAAAATATTCAAATTTCCCCATGTTACGGGTTTTTGTTATAAAATATCAACCTCAGCCCCAACGTAAAGCGTTAAGCAGATTTTACACATCAATTTGTACTTTAAAAAGCGTGATCTATGTAATGTCACCATGGTCTTTGTTGCCGTTGCTATTTGAAATTGTGAATCCTAAGCTTCAGTTTCGTACATGTAGGTATATGATATGTATAGGTATATATGTACGATATTCAATGCAATTGGTGTTTTTGTTGCTCACGGTGTGATCAAACAAGATCAAAATATAAATTCTGGAATGAGATCGAAATTCTTATTAAAGATTCTTAATCAATTCGATTCATAGTTATGTCTTTCGTGACAGTTACTTATTAAAATAGTGATATGTGATAGCGTGCTGGAAAAAAATGTTTTGCTTTTATAATAATTTGTTGTCAGGTAATACATCCGGCTATTGGTACTTTGCGGAACGGAACGGAAGTACCAATAGCCATACATCCAAGTACAAATGAATAATAGAATATTCCAATTGGAAATCACAAAATATTGCTTCAAAGAACAATGCATAATTCAATGCTTGTTCATTTCAAATATGGTTTTGTTGCTAAGGAATCCGTCTGTTGAAAAGGTAAAATATGGACTGTAGAACAGAGTAATCTCAAGTAAGTCCAATGCGTTATTCTGTTAATATCTACAATGAAGCCCGGAGATAAGAAAGTATCGCTATGACTGTTCATTAACGATTGCCGTAGACTCTATCTGTGATGTTGTTTGGTAAGCATTTTATAAAGTTTCGGTGTGAAAATTATAGTTTGAGATCAACGAATTACTGCAATATGGAGAAATTTGTGGGGAAGCCAAATACGACCCCCCCCCCCCCCCCATGACAGGTGCGCTCGATTTTTAAGGTCCTGCCCGAAAGAACTTTAACTTTGATTTCTTATGGCGGGCGCTTTACAAATTAGAGGAGTAGTTTTTATTTATTTTAACGATCTAGGCGGATCTAGGAATTGAAATCTCGCCTCCCATGAACAAAGGTAAAGTTCTACCGACTGTGTTACAGCAATGGTCATACAAACATCTCAAATGGTACCAAAAATTCTTTATTAATCCATTTTAAACAGAACAAGGAAAAGGCATTCCTATCTCATTTTTTCTATGATATTCAATATTTTCCACCAAAATTTTGAATGAGTGAAAAACTCCGTTATGATGGATTGTGTTGGTTTAAACTATATTTATTGAATGAAACATTGCATGAAACAAACAATGTGGTTGGTTTATTTTTAAAACTCTATCAATATTCTTTATATCGTTTAAACAATGTTGTCGTTTAGTTCCGCTATATGACGTAATAGGAATGACGTCACAATTCGTTGGACTGTTTAAAAGTTTTTCTGATTTTGTTGCTACAACAATACCGGAATCGGTCCCCGTCATTTAAATTTCATATTTTCTTCTGAATTATTTTTCATATAATATCAAAGGCGGTTTACTAAATTGAATTATAAGGAATGAACGTAAGTTTTACTTCTTTAATACGATAGAAAGTAAGTTGGGACAGTTTACGCATTATAATCCGCGAAGCGAGAAGCGAATCATAATGCGTAAAGTGACCCAGTTTATGTTATAAACTTATAAAAGGAGTAAAAATTACGTTCATTCCTTTTATAAATTTCATTTTCTTTGAATATGATATTGTCTACTTGTAACTGCTTCAGAAGCGTCACATATTCATAGAGCCTGATGAAGCTTAGTTGCACTTCATAGTAATTAACTAAGTTCTTCGTTTCGAACAGCCAGTGGGGATCCGGGTAAAAAGAGTTTCTCAGTACCCTTGTTTGTCGGAAGAGGCGACTAAATGGGACGGTCATTCGGATGAGACCGCAAAATCCGAGGCCCTGTGTCACAGCAGAATATAAAGAAAACTCTCTGATCAAAGGCCCTAAGCACCGAGCATAGGCCTAAATATTGGAGCCCTTCATCGACAATGGCGACGTCTCCATATAAGTGAAAATTCTTGAGACAATATACAATCATTCAATCAATCGTTTCGAACATGAATGCTGAATAGAAGACATGAATGAAATTATGTTGTAGTACAATGTAAGTATTAATTTTTCTTCTGTAAAATGAAATACAAATTGTAGCACTGTAGGAGAAAATGAAAATTGATTCGTAGAAAGAATTGAAATTTGTAACTCGATACATCGTGCGATTTTATAGGAATATATGAATATGAACAATAAAAATCATCAACAGATACTATTGGCCAGTGTTTAAGCTTCTTTTGACAGTTTCTCATATTACACATGCCAACATAGTACCAAGAGGACTGACTTAAGGGGCTCTCCTGAGGATTTCCAAGATAATTGGAAAGATCAGATATCAATATCCTTTTAATTAGTAGGGATATTTCATCAAAAGAAACCAATATTTATCCCTCTAAAATTAATAATTTCTCCATGATGTGTCAATAACAGAAGTATTCTATACCCCGCTGTTTTTTCAATAACCGAATCTGCTTATTCCCACGGTCGCTCTGTTTCATTTTCCTCTAACATAAATCGACGTAATTATGATTTATATCACGAGAAAGGAGACAGTATATTAATTAAAATTTGCAGGCCATTTCCTCTGCAAGGCCTTGGGCACTTTTACAAAGACATATAACGATTTACAAGGATCTGTTCACAATAAAGCAAATAGTCGTTTCATGCAAAAGATAATGATATTTAATGTAACGATTGTATTCTTGAATGGATAAAAAAACAACTAATTAGTGTCTAAGAGAGAGAGAGAGAGAGAGAGAGAGAGAGAGAGAGAGAGAGAACTTTTAAAAATATTGCATTTCGTCTAAAGCCAACGAAAGAGTTGATACGTATCTAATTGATAAACACTAGTCGATTGATTTGTAAACCGCTTTGGCTAAATTGGTAAAGATACATGTATATAAATAACTCAACTGCAAACATAAATATCGTCTTTACTTTATTTTGTGATCAATTCTAAAAATAAATCTTCATATGGTGAATTAAAGGTAATTAGAAGTACATTCAATTTTAGCTGTATATTGTGCATTTGGCTATCTTTGAGTGTACAGATTAATGAGAACAAATAGTATTTTTTCACCCCACGGTAGATTTTGATAGGAGCCCTAAAGGGATTTATTTACTTTCCCTCTGAATAGCGTGATTTTTTACATTTGTAATACAACACGACCGGTGATTTTTATTCGCTTTATCATAAAACCTACAAGATCCACACACATACTAATTTGTAACATTTTAATGAAAATATAAGTGTCTTTCGCAGCTATAATATACTCCACCGTGTATAAGCTACAACGTACCCCACCGCAATTCACAGATTTATTTAATGACAATTTACAGCTGTACAAGTTCAAAGAGCTTTTTTTCCCTAACTTGCCTTTAATCTAATGGGGCACACCGATTTTAATTGCGTATTTTTCTTAGTGTGCATCAGGGAATGGAATTGAAATGTTTGTGAAACATATATGGAACGTTTGATAAAGGAGACGACGCACAGTGTGTGACGTCATTACACCGTAATGGGCTGATTCAGATGACGTCAAGCAGAAATTCATGCGTGGGAAATGGTTGTTTTGTTTGTATTTAGTTCGTGTTGTGCCATATGACGTACAGAAAGTTTAACTTGATTATGACATAATCTCTCCTCACATGATAATGAGGCTTTGGGGATGTGGTACTCAAAATGTTTCGAGATTGATTATTCTTGTATGCCATAAACAACTAACAAAGTTATTCTTGCACTGGAGTTGGTAGACATCTGAATTGAAAAAAAAGGTTATGTAAATGAGAAGAAGGAGATATTAATAGAATTTGTTGTATCTCGAATTAACTACCAACTGTATCATAACATGCAAATCGTTTCTTGGTCACTCAGGTAAATACTGAAAGTTTCTTAGACTAGCAGATTTAAAAAAAATAAATGATTGTTTGATTGATTGATTGTTTTATGTCACCAGCTGTAAGTAAAGTATCACATAAGACCTATGCTTCATTAGGGTTCTTTATCGCGCCAACGCCTGCCGTGACACAAGACCGCATTTCTTAAGGTCATACATGTATCCCAAAGACCCGTGATTCTCACTTCTAAATGCCGAGCGCTTGGCGAAGGAACAATCACTACTTGTTTTAACTTCTTAGGTTTGACGGGGCTCGAACTCACGACCTCACGGTTACGAAGCGAACGCTTTACCACTGAGCTACTGCGTACAAAACATTACGATTGATTTCCAAGGTCAGTGTATTTCCGGTTAACGCCAGGCATATTGATACTTGTACAATATGAATAAAGTAATAAAGAACATTTGGGAAGAGAGGAATCTTTAATAGTAATCGAACGATGTTAAAACCATTTGTTTCATTGTTTCAAATTCCATTTTTATTCCTATTTCGCTATTTGGAGGGTAGCCTTTCGGGATTTCAAGTTCATAGCGAGCGAAGTTCGCGTCGCGAAGCGACGCGACGAGCTTCCTCGAATGCAATCGTAACTACTTGGCTATTTCCGTAACTGCAAATGAACCTCGTATATGGTTCGACGCCATCAGAGTCTGTTGCCATGTGCACACAAATGCAACTATGACGTCACGGTCGTTCGTTACAATATGAAACACGAGCTTTCAAATGCATCTAAGATATCATACATATCTAAGGTATTATACCACTATTAATTTCCACTTATATGTTTATATATTAGAGTGAATAAGACGTTAATGATACAAAAACTGAATCTGTGGTAAAATATAGATAACGCATTATACAGGGATTCGGTTCTGGCCTTTTAACCTTATCCACAGGCGCGATTCCGGCGAAGAAATGCATCGATTTGATGCAATTCTTGCGCCGATCCAAGTCCGAGTCTTCTTACCGGTTACGGAAAAAGACGAGCGCGTCATCCGATTGGCTCCAATGATTACGCAATTGAGTCACGTGATTTGCTCTTCATCAGCTGAGAAATGATGGGGACTACCCATAATGCTTCCGGAAAAATATCGCCGTCACTGCGGTATACTTCATTGACAACTCCGTAGAAAAATAGATAAATAGTTTGGAAAGTACCACAAATGATTTTAAATTCCAGACAAGCTTTCCCATACCTTCGTACGTTTTTGTTGTGGATAATTGCTTGATTTGAAAGAAAAACAATCGCAGCTACTGATGACGTCACAATGAACTGCTTACATCAACCGCGTTATATTTCCCGCGTTAAATAAATTACCTCAAGTTGTGTTGTCAGATGTTATGGGTCTTTGCTCGTCTCAACGGTCACACCGTAAACATATTATTTCTTATGTTCTTTTGATTTTCAGATAATATTTCATATATCTATTAAAGAGATTATCGAATCACAATAGAATAAATGAAATAAAAAAAATAAATTAATGATTACCGTCAAAATTACTTGGAAAAATAAGAATAAAAGTACTGAATAGCGCTTAGCGTGTGATTTCCGACATTTAGATGAAATATGGCGTAACTTTGCAACATTAATAGAGTGTACATGCGATACTCGTAATTTTTGTATCTGCAGTTTTTGTCTTTGGTTTATTTGTTTTACGGACCTTCGATACATTTTCACTTATATTGAGAGCCACCAGTGGTAGGTTTAGCCCTTTGGTTGGTGCTCAGGGCCTTGGTAGCGACTCGTGGTCTCCTTCTTAAAGTCATATCCGAAAGACTCGTGACTCTCATGTCTAAATGTCGAGGGTTTGGCGAAGGAGCAATTACTACATATGTTTATATCTCAGGTATGACGCTGCCATGGCACGAGCGGGGCTAGAACTCACGACCTTCCAGGTTACAAAGTGAACGCTCAAACCGCTGAGCTAACGCAGAAATTTAATCCATTATGAATTTGATGATAAGGATGAGAAATAAATCAAAGAAGGTGTACGTGTATTATAATTAATGAACATGATAAGTGAAAGAACTCGTTTTAAATGATAAACAGTTAGTTTCCTGAATTGACAATGCACCCAGTTTGCTTTAGTAACACAACCAGTACTAAATGGTGTTGGACCGGAACTACATATGAATGACTTGGAAATCGAAAGATATGAAGGAGTGCATTGTCAATATACTCTCAACGCATAAAAAGGAACTTGTTTTCAATGGGAAGGAAACTGTTTATCTAAACAGCAATCTTGAACAGTTCAACTTTTCATAAAATTTTGCCAAATGATAAGAAGGCTTTCTTATCCCTTTTGCATTCTTAAATTTATCCATTTCATACGTATAATGCATTTATACATTCAGGTCGGCGGTCACATTTCTGGCTGAACATCGAGGCAGGTTTGATATTTCTTGTTGCCGCTACTTTGGATTGTGTTTCACCATATGGTTTCCACAGCATGGGGATTTCCCCACGAAAACAGAATGACATAAAGATTGCGAGTCCTAGAGATGGGCCATACGGAAACGAGGCTAATGAAATACCCGGATGGAAGAAGTTCCACTTTTGGAAAAGAAAAAGGAATTATTGGAGTGAAGACAATCCCTATTCTGGACAAAACCTTTTAGATGATCAACTTAATATGTTTGACTTAAACTCAGAGAAGTCGTTTAATGAACCCCAAAACTATGATGCGTTTAATTTAGTAAATTCTCGGAGCCAAAATGATATATTTGATCCAGAATTGGTTTATAATGACATTAAACCAGAACCAGAACTGTCCTCCAGTGGATTAGGATATTGGAACCTTAGAAAGATTTTACTCGCTACTGGAGATGATGACTTACCTACCGGTATCCCATCAGGCGAGAAAAAGGAAGGCTTTGCCAAACCTGGGGTATGTTTTTAATACATTTAAACCACTAGTAATCAGCATTGCAGAGAAGCTTTGCTAAACAAGGCAATTTATTTCAAAGTATTGGTATAAACGTATGTTAATAGATAGTTGATGTATTTTTCATCACATTAATTTATTGAAATTGCTTTTAATAAATAGGAACTTACCAAATGTTGGGTGAGAACATAGTTTCCATTATCATGATATATTTTCATGGCTTTCTTTCTAACCCTTTGAAGGGTTTGAGTTGTTGATCCTGATGAATTTGTTTAGTTTCTAACGTTTATGTTCCAGATGTTATCTATATGGATGTATGGCCTTCAACTTCACATTTAAATACATCGATGCGCTTTATATACTAACAATATTAGGTTAATTCGATATATTCCATTGAACTCAAAATTAAAGACATCACAGAGCCGTACTCCCATCTACTTCATATTTGAATATGTTTTAACAAAAATATGATCTGGTTTACAATAGGTTCTCAGTACCCATTGTTTGTCGTAAGAAGTGAGTAAATGGGCAGTTCTTCGGATGAAACCGCAAACATCAAAGCCCCGCGTCACAGAAAGTGTGGTATGAAAAAGATCCCTCTCGGTTCAAAGGCCACAAGCGCCGAGCATAGGCCTGAATGTTGCAGACCTTTACAGGCAATGATTACGTCTCTATATGAGTGAAAAGTTCTCGAGAGGGACGTTAAACATTATACAACCAACCAACCAAACTTAGATGTTATAGGCATATCCATGTCTCAGTTTTATGACTTCATTTTGTCCACCGTCAACTTCCCATATTTATGTAGCAATATCTTATTATTCTGCATATAATGTTTATGTCTCTCAGCTGATTCGATACGCAAGAACGTATTCTGCGTATGATCAATTTTTAAACCGAGGCAAGTCACTGACAAATAAGTTGGAGTTACAGGGGTGACGGGCCTCGTTCAAAGTTAACATTTTTCAAATTCCATGCTCGATATGATAATCTAATTTGCATATGCAATCTCTTACATGTTTTAGGTCGAATGCTGTCTAATATGTTGTATACCAATTGTTAGACGGTTGTTTTCATACTGATTATGAGTACGGATTACTCCGTTTACATGATATAGATAGGGACCTCACGCGATTATGACCAGTAAGCAGGTGATGTTTACTCCTTCTAGTCACCTAATATCACTTCTAGCCTCGAAATCTTGAAAATGGACTAAAATCTTATTAACTTTTGAAAAAATCTTCAGATACAAATACAATTTTCAGTATATGTTTGAATTTAATATTTTTTTAAACCAGCAGTATTTTCAACATCGGTACAAGATACTTTTTTAAAAGATATAAATAATCAGATTTGATTTAAGTATATCCTCAGTTTATGGTTTTGGTGTTTTCAGGGGTCTGTGTTAGCTTTACTCTCTATGTTGCATTCTTGATGGATTATGAGATTGATCATTGTTTGTTGTTTTCAGTTTTTTCATCATGCATTTTGCTCCACGAATTATCCCATATCATGTATTGCAGGATGGGTGTCAAAAGAGTATATCACTGAAGGGAACCACAGGGTGTATATTCGAAGAAGATTGTAATGATTGCTATGGCTTCGTGTTTCATTGTGAAAACAATTTCTGCGCACCAGGACCTCGACCTGCTGGTGAGTGTCATCCAATAATGCTCATGTAATGAGCCTGTTCTTTTCGCTTTTTAGAAATACCCTGTAGAGTAACTCAGGTAAAATGGTTTACTTCACGCACTCCCACAATATACATGTATGTTTTGTTAACCCGCTTCGGGCATAAAATTGGATAACTTAACCGGGATCAAGTACAATTTATGCGCGAAGTGAGTTAATTAGCATTTGCAAACACAAAAATCTCAACGCAATGACATTCGCATATTCGCTAGCCAAGGGTGACGATCCACGGTGTTTCTCTTCTCACCCTGTCTGAGCGACGGAATGAGAAATTTCTTGCATTTTTCGGCTTCCACTTGAATGTCACTGTTGTTAAAAACTGTTTATGGTACACGAATTGTGATTGACTAAAATTGATGTAACCTAAAGACGACCTCCAATAGGTGGCGCCCCACAGAATCGACCAAAGTCGACTTGATCCGCAAAGAGTGAAAAGAGAAATACCGTGGAGCGTCACCCTTACCTAGCGAAGATGTGACATTCAATACTTTCATATAAAGGCTGCGGTCTGTATCATTACTTCATGATGAAAATTTACGTCATGCTTTATGATCTAGTTTCATATTAACTAAGGATAAGACTATTACATTTCATCAATGATCCGTTAAATCGTGCGGAAAGAGAGGTCCGTTAAATCATGCGGAAAGAGAGATAGCATGATATTGAATTAATAGAATTTATGCTTACAGATTTTCTGCAAAATTTACTCGAAGACAATTAACTCAAAACACGTCCAGTGACCATTCAAACTGGGTTTCATTAACCCACTGGAGTCTTATGTCAAATACTTGAGAATCGGAGTTTGAATACAATGTAAGCTAAATAATGTTGGGTTAAGATAATTCAGATTAAGTTGACTCGGTTTGAATTAGCCCACTATGAACCGGTCCTAGAATGTCAAGTAATTATAACATTGTTTTCGCGAAGTTTGGGCAAAATATTTTGATGTTATTGTTACTCCTTGTCATCGAATCACGAATAGAATTATCGTCAAATCAAAGTGTATCGATGGTATGAAACTTTGAAAGATAAACATAGTAATGCAACGAGGAAATATAGGATTTAAGTGAAAAAAGCTAACACTATTTATCATGAGTATTCAATAATATAGATCACGTCATGAAAATCATAATGCATGTAACTGCAATCGATTTGTGAATTCTGTAGGAAAATGTAAAAACAAATGTAACCTTTTCCTCAATAAATCACCCACTAGCGTAAATTCGACGCTAGAAAGCAATAAACATCGCACCAATCTTTCAAGTAATATAGGGTTTACCCGATTCTCTAATACTTATAATAATCAATATATTTTTAATATCAAAATTTTACATACGACGAACATATATACTTTCAATATTAACACATGAATTTTTTGCTTATTACAGGAGGGTTAGAGGCATTCAATCTTGAGCGATGAAGATCTAACCATAAGCAGAATAGGACATTTGTTTGATTAGGTATGACGGATCACGGAAGGACCTCGGAAATTGTGATGTTGAAAGGAATATTTATTTTTCGAAAAAGCCTTTTGACAACAGTTGTTGTTATAACAAGGCAATTTCTCCCAAACGATTGTCCATAACTGAATTTTCTACACAAAGATGTAGGCAAAAGCAAAACTTTTACCAAAGACACATTCGTGTATCATTTGTTCAAACACGTGGTTCAGTTCAAATAAAATGATGAGTGTTAACCCCTCTTCAAGTATCTAATTCAAAATACATGACCAATTTGCATTCAATAGCTATTTGACTGTTTGGATGATGGACATAACGTTTTATCAGGTATACATGTTACCACAAAATTTCCTTTAACTGCCGAATGCGAAAATGTTGAAATCGAGACCTGTTTTTTGTAAGCATCATTCTATAAAGTTCTATCAATCCTAGGTAAGCAAAAGAAGTCAATCATATATGCAACGGTAATCTACCGGGACAATTGTTAATTAAGAGTACATAGCCACGTTGGAAAACTAGTGTGGTCGTGCTCATGTTTGTGTACTAACTCATGATTGTTCCAAAGGCGTTTTTGAGCAGAAACATATTTCACAGTAGACCTAGAATTGCAACAAAGCTGCATAATTAACAAATATTACATGAGTTTATTTCTGTTTGGGAAAGCAAAACGAATAGATATTTAATATGTTCATGTTTACTTCAGTTTAGTATTTAGAGGGGGGAAAACACAATTCCCCCACCCCAAGATCACATTTTTCAATTGATAACCAGGCGGTTTGTTGACTTAGTTTAAAAACTTTATCTGGTACATTGATATATCTAAACCTGTAACCCTTCTATCTATGCTTGCAGGTCTAAGGTCGTCTAAAAGAGTTGATTTGTGTTTAGAAACGGTAGATGAAATTAAAAATGCTAAGTGTTGACACTAATTCATCGATTGGAATTCATATGTACTCTGGTCCAAAATCAAAATTCTACGACAATGGGGCTTCAACACTCCTCAAACCGTGTAGAAATTTGATGCATTTTAAGAAAAAATAAAGATGAAAATAAGGGTTTTGAAAAGCAAATATAAGAGATGGCGATTCGGGAATGTTAAAATGTTTAACTGATATTCATGATCTTTACATATAGTGTAAATTGATGTTTATAATTTTAAGCAAATGACATACGCGTATGTTTTAGAATTAAATGCTTTAATCAAAATGTCATACAATGATCATTAATGATTTTCATTTTAGTTTTAGATAAAATCAACTGATAGTGCACTTTGTAAAAGGATATTCTGCAGTTAAGAGAAGTGCAACAATATGTTTTCCAATAATTGTATAATATGTCAATTATTTATGTAAAATCACAGTATACATGTATGTTTCAGGTAATAAGTTTATCAATAAATGAATCGACAAATATTTTCTTTTCTTCTGATCGCATACTTTATCAGGGATTCAGATACAATGGTTTTCTACTCTGAATTTGAGTATATTTCCAATCAAAAAAAGCATATAAATATATCGGTATTCTTTTCTGTCTTACTACTGAAATGAATCATTAACGTGGGTTTCTGTCTATTCACTTGTAATATATGTGACAATGTGCAACGAAGACAAAACTAGTTAAGTTTCCCAGTTTACTTTCGGAAGGTCGGTGATCTCTTCCCAGGTACATTATATCTGGGTTCTCTCTTCCACCAACAAAAACTGGGCGACACCAGATAACTTAAAAATTGTTGAGTGTGACGGAAAACATAGAAATAATCAACAAATCAATCTATGACAGAGAGTTGAAAAGAAACGATGAATGTCAGCCCAATATAATACATACTGGAATTAACATACAAGCAGCAGTAATTGTGTGTGATAGAGGCGAGGTGATGACCCTCGATATGGACCTGGGAAATACACGAAATAAAGTACCTAGTTTGTCATATAGGTGTATCAGCTCAGATATCCATTCCAGCCAAAAAAAAATCGATTTTCGATTTTGTGATCAGCACAAAAGGTCTTTATGGAGATTTAAAATGTCTCGTTTGGGACACTTCTAGAGGTTAGGTTAATGTGATAATGGATATGGAACATGGATAATCGTTTTAGATAGACCAGTGGGTAGAACACTATCAAATAATGCAGGGGTTTCATATTTAATAACCGATCCGGATACACAGATTGGATATATCCTCTTATCATTCCATGTAAATTTGCTTCATACTTAGATATTTTATTTAAAGTAAACATAAACGGCAGACTGACAAATGAGATGATTTCAGCTTCTCCATCTTCAACTTCCCATATTTATGTAGCAATATTCCATTATCACCTGCATATGGTGTTTATATCTCTCAACTGATTCGATATGCAAGAACTTGTTCCGCGTATGGTCAGGTTTGTTTTTTAAATCGAGGCAAACTACTGACAAACAAGTTGATGGTACAGGGGTTTCAAACAGTCTCGATTAAAGTCAACATTTCGCAAATTCTATGATCGTTGTAACGATCTGGTTCATTAATACAACCTATCATTGGTTCAAATGCTATCTGACATGTTTCATACCCATTGTTAGACCGTTCTTGGCACACTGATTTTGACTACGGAAAACTCCGTTTACCTGATCAGGCTTCACGGCGTGTGTGACCGGTCGACAGGGGATGCTTACTCCTCCTAGGCATCTGATCTTACCTCTGGTGTGTCCAGGGGTCTGTGGTTTCCCAACTATCTATTTTGTATTACTTATATGAGTTGTGATATTGATCACTGTTTTTTTTTATCTTCACCTTTCATAAAAATGAAATTAAAATCAAAGAAAAGGGTATTAGAATAATCGTATTGTGATATAACGCAGTAGATTGACCGTGGCAGTCGTGTCTTGTCGAGGCAGGATGAGAATGCACATTTTACACAAATGGTTGAACATTGGTCTATTTATAAGAATCAGTACAGACCATCCCATCAGCAAGAGGTGCACTTCTATATATTCTTATGAATTCAGGTGCCCAACAGAAGTAAGCATTCCCTTTTGATCGGTCTTACCCACCGTCAGTCCTCTATCTTGATCAGGTAAAAAGGGTAATCTGCAGTCAAAATTGTCAGACAGCATTCCACCAAATGGTAAATAAGACCATTATAACAACAATAGATTGACTTCAAACGCGACCGTTAAAACCCCTGAAATATCAATTTATTTGTCAGTAGTTTGCCTTGATTTAAAAATTGATCATACGCAGAACATGCTCTCGCGTTTCTAATCAGTTGATTAATTGATTGATTGATTACTGTTTTCCGCCACACTCAACAATTTTTCAGTTATATGGTGGCGCCCAGTTTTTATTGGTGGAAGAAAGAACCCAGATACAATGTATCTGGGAAGAGACCACTGACCTTCCGAAAGTAAACTGAGAAACTTTTTCACTTACCGGCGCGAGCGGGATTCGAACCCGAGCCGACAGAGGTGAGAGACCGTGTGATTTTGAGCGCGATACTCTAACCACAAACACCTTTTGCAAATAGAAATGTAATTTTGCTACACTCATACCGTTTGTCATGAATTTGTGTTGTTAATTTACTCTTGAGAGCTATGCTCAATAAGATATCCAAATATGAAGCTGATATGGAAGAATCTGTGATGTGTTTTACTTCGAGATAACTGGGATAGATTGAATTCGACGTATGAATGGATTTGAGGTTTGTTAATACATGTATATAAAACGTTGATATGTTGAAGATATTTTATCATTTAATACTGTTGCTTAAATTGTGCCTTAGAAGAATCCAAAACAGGTCAACAAATAATGGAGGACAATCTGTGCCCATGGAAATTTTTCAACAGACTGTTGGAATACCTGATCACCAAAGACTACGTAAATATTGTAAATGAGGAACTTCAACATCTTTTTAAATTCAACTTAAGAATACTTGTACGTAGATTCGGAGTGTTATTTAACTGAGTAATCTTTTAAATGACGAAGCAAACGGTATAAATATTTCCATTTTTATTAAAGAAACAGCTGTCTATGATGTGAAAAAGCCTGGACTTTAATTTATCGCGAGGAATGGTCGTGTATAGTGTTGAAAAGCTGTAGCTTTTGATACTGTTGAAGTTTCTCCTTCACAAGAATTAATGTTTTTGTGGGGAGTAAAAAGAGAATTCGGTCATGAAATATCATTTATTTACATATTTGTATATGATTTTTAAATATCATAGTCCGAATTGTACATGAATTTTAATTACTTTATCATCAAATGAAGCAATTTATTATTAATGAACAAGTAACCCAATCAAATGTCGCTGATTTGTTTTAATTAAGAACCAATATTGGCTCTCCTTCGGACTAACTTTGCGGGAATTCCTTAGATAATTTTCTGCCAATTCAATATATCCGTATAGTTACAGGACATTCACATGATATTAAGAAACATTTCCCGTTGATGTCGTGTTTCGATGAAACAATATGAAGTTAATAACTTTCGCATTACATGTACATATCGTTTTTTGTTTTAATTTTATGTACTTTGAATTCTAAAATCGCATTGTGAGCTCCCATTTTCAGTAGCAGACGGAATGTGTACATTCGACATAATTTAGAAACATGTGATGTCACCATCATCGAATGTTGTAAGCAGATGTGACGTTACCACTGATTAAAGTAGTACTCAAACATACACAGTATCAGCTTCTATGGCTTAGTGAAATCACAGCAACGCTCTATATAACATACTAGGGAAAATATAAAAGTATGCATGAACCACAGTTATCAACAGTTACCTTTAGTGTAACATGGAACTTCTATTGCAGCTCGATAAGTATTTAAAACAACTAACATTGGTTACAAGAACGACAAGAAAGAAGTGGTTCAGGAATATGAAAGTTTGGTTAAACTATTTATGAACACCAAGCAACATTTTCGTATACATTTTGGATATGTTTTGAATGAAAAAAAATGGTTCCACCAGGAGCCCAATTTGGTATTGTACAAAGCAGACGGGGCACTGGAAATGCTGTGTAACGGCAGGTGTAGTACGGACTTATTTTGTCATCAGTCAAATATATATAAATGTATAGTATTCATATCACGGAAAGAACTTTTCATTACTATGATCAATGATTTTAAGGGCGAAAAAGATCCGATTTCTCTGGAATGGAAAACATTGAATTATTTTAAGAGTGATGGATTTCAGCCCAGTTTATCCGAATGATTTAAACCAACATTGCTTTGGAGATTGATAGTAAACGTATTGATTGATTGTAAGCTACTTCACTTCTGATAACATACCATTCATTTTAATAGTCTTCGTTCTTTGAGATGATACAAAACATTTTCAAATGAAATCAAAATCAATAAAAGAGAGGGTACAAAGGTAACACCTTCCGTTTTGTGGTCCCTTACAAAAAATTAGTCTACATTGTCGCTCCTTTTAACCTTGCGTTTGGTGAATGAAAAATCAAAATTGTAGGTTTTGAATTGACTAGGACGAATATCCAACCGTCCGCTCACGGAGAAAGGCTACTGATTGGGCTATGTTGAATCATGGGAGGAACATGATTGTCGTGAATACAAAAACTTCAAATGGGAATAATTCATCTAATGAGTTTGAAATGCCTATTACAAGGGAAACGACACAGGGTTGAAAGACAATCAATGTTCAGTTCATTACCGCGTTCCGAAATTTGTAAATTTTCTTGATTCAGATCATTGCTGATCTGGCAAAGATCGCTCGTATTTTACTGTCAATCAATGTATTTGATTTTCACTGTCTTCGTCAATGTCGCCTTAAATGAATATCCAGTACTGTAGTGAGCGAAACTGATAGACACGGCAAACTAACAATTCAACGTTATGACAAATGGGATGATTTCAGCTTATCCATCGTCATCTTATTTGTTTAGCAATATTACATTTCCACAGTTTCAACATTTTCGTTTTTAAGTCGCCATTTCGCTAATTCTATGGTCGTTATAATGATCTAGTTTGCCAATATAACCTGTCATTGGGTCACATGCTGTCTGACTTGTTTCATACCGATTGTTAGGCCGTTTTTGGCACACTGATTTTAACTACGGATTACTCCATTTACCTGATCAAGACATAGGGGTCACGGCGGATGTGACTGGTCAACAGGGGATGCGTACTCCTAGACACTTAAGCTTGATCCCATTTCTGGTATGTCCAGGAGTCCATTTTTGCCCAACGCTTAATTTTGTATTCCTTATAGGAGCTATGAGATTGATCACTGCTCCCTATGTTCACCTTTTACACATACTGCATGTACTAGACTAAGTAAATATAAGTAGCTTTTGTTGTCTTAGATATACAAGTAAACGTAATTCAGGAACTAAAACACAAATGTGATGACTACATATATGTAACTGATCGCTTATATAGACAAAACTCTATGGTGGTCGTTAAGGTGATGGTCTTATAATAGTGGTGGCGGGTATCGTGGGATTGGTTCCCAGCATGTCAACAGTTATATCTGGAATAGATAGAATAGCTTTAATTAATATCACATGTATCAAAACAATGCAATGATTCGATCCAATGTATGTGCGTAACGACTTTTAATTCTGATTTCAAGTGGGTTAGTATCAACTATTTTGAAAATTGACCATGTTTACTTTGAATTTTTTATTAAACCCGTGAATGAAGAAGAATGTTCGAACTACTGCTACTTTTTTGATTACATTTTGAAATCAAAAATTTAATTTGATTTCAAATATGCACATTTTTTACATTTCAAATATATAGCTGCATACTCTTATGCTCAATGATTATTTCCTTTCTCTGACAATTTATTGTATGGAATGATTACTAAAATAGGCGTACAAATGAAATGAACGTTGTTGTTTTATTGTTACAAGGAAATTGAAATTTGCTGCGAAAAAACCCCAGAATAATTCTGCGGTATAAGAATTGCAGAAATCTATTTACTCTTTTTCTTCAAAGCTAGGCATCCTTACATTCGTTCCCAAAGCAGCATGCAGAACAGATGACATTTCCAAGATTGTGGGAGTTGTCAACACGTTTCACGTCCTCTATGACATGGCCAGCCCCGTTGTTTTGTATAGCTGCAACACAGATCGGGTATAAATAGATAGATTGTTATTAGTTGGTGTTCGATGTTCACCTGCTACTTTGATGATGTGTAAATAGACACATACAGCACATTCTACTTACATGTCTCTCTTCACAGTAAAAGCGGTATAATACAGAACCACCAACAATGTGGATAGCAGTACCACAAACTTGAAAATACATTCTTCAATGGTGGATGGGTAAGATAAACAACCTCGACTAAGTTAATTATTGTAAAGCAGTTACGTCAAAATGAAAAGACAATAACAAAGAGGAGAAAATGAGGATTGACATTTAGAAATCTATATTGGTCATTGCATTTTGCAGAGTAAGTGATAGGGACTGCCTGATAAATCAAAATATCCCAGGAATTGTACGGTATCTGATATCGTTATGACATACATTACTAATGATGAATGATCCTTTCTCTTTGTGATTGCTTGAATATATGGTAAAAGCTACATGTTTTCAATCTGTGTGATGGACAACTTTACATGTTACTCAACCAACTATAAAGTATTCTCCAGTAACAAAATACATTATACATGTAAGATTTATATTTTAAATTCTGTATGAAAGAGGTCCTTAGGGTGTGGGGACAATGCCAGCTTGTTGTAAGTTTCCTTTAATTCTATTAAAACTGTGAAACTTGTCCATCCCCCTGTGTTGCCTTTCTCTGAAATTGTTTCATAATCTGACAAACCTGCGTGTCTTGGCAAATTTGAGGACTTTTACAGTCGTCTTTTGATCTACCCAAGCTGATACAGATCACACAGCCTGCTTTTCATACACCCTCTGGAAAATAAAAATATTCCCTAATTCTAATAATGATCATTGCCTGAGTTGTTAAAACGGTTTTTGATACTGTGATACTTTCCAATCATTATTTGAACAAAATTAAATCTATCATATTCGACTTTTAGATATATCGATGACGTTTTGTCTATTAACAATGATAGCTTTCATTCATATGTCGATTTGATATATCCCTGTGAGCTCGAAATAAAGGACACCACAGAGTCGTCCACTTCTGCTTCATACTTAGATATTTTATTGAAAGTAGACATTAACGGCAAACTAACAACTCAACTGTATGGCAAACGGGATGATTTCAGCTTCTCCATCGTCAACTTCCCACATTTATGTAGCAATATTCCATTATCACCTGCATATGGTGTTTATATATCTCAACTGATTCGATATGCAAGAGCTTGTTCTGGGTATAGTCAGTTTTTAAATCGAGGTAAGCTACTGACAAACAAGTTGATGGTACATGGATTTCAACAGTCTCGATTGAAGTCAGCATTTTGCAAATAATAATCGTTATAACGATCTAGTTCGTCAATACAACCTCGCATTGGGTCAAATTTTGTCTGACGTGTTTCATACCGATTGTTAAGCCGTTCTTAGCACATTGATTTTGACTGCGGATAACTCCGTTTACCTGATCAGGATATGGGGCTCATGGCGGGTGTGACCGGTCAACAGGGGATGCTTACTCCTCCTAGGCACCTGATCCCACCTCTGGTGTGTCCAGGGGTCCGTGTTTGCCCAACTATCTAGTTTGTATTGCTTGTAGGAGTTATGAGATTGATCACTGTTCGTTATCTTCACCTTGCATAAGCATGCCTTTCTTGATCTGAACTTTTATTCGGACATGCCTATTGTGTGATAATGATTATTAATTGAGTTGCTAAAGATAATTTTAGATACTTTGATACTTCCCCATCATGATTTGAATCTATCATACATACAAGTATGCCATTTCTTTTATAACAATCTGACAAAATTGTAACACATTTCGAAAATAAATTTCTCAACACCTGTCTCTAGCTTTAGTCCCTCGACCATCACCTTTTATACGCTCATCGTATGTTATGGCGCTGTCCGTGCGTTCGTTAGTCCGTCTATTTGTTCGATGTCTTGCTTTCTGGATTTTTTTTCCTACAACGGATGCATGCACATCGTTGAAATTTGGTCACAATTTCACCCTTAAGAAGCATAAGAGCGAGTTTACATATCAGCTGCATTGGTCCGTCCGAGGTCATGTTTTCTGGGTTAAGGCTAAATGTAGGTCAAATAGTGGATACAGATATTGCACTGAAAATGTTCTCCCTATTGTCCGACGTGAGTATAATGTAATGTTTACAGTACTCTTGTTATTCAAACTAGGATTGGAACCAAACATTACAGATGAATATTGTGCTCCAAGTCTACACCCAGGTCATCTGAAGTTAAAAGAACCCGAATTTGATTTCGATCTTAATATTTCAAGAGTAATTCATTAAAAACATGATACTAGGATTACATGCATCTCAGTTCATGACAACGTTTTAAGTCGGCATTTAGTAAATTGTATAGTCGTTATAATGATCTAATTTGCCAATACAATATCTTATTGGGTCAAATGTTGTCTGACTTGTTTCATACCGATTTTTAGGCCGTTCTTGGCACACTAATTTTGACTACGGATTACTCTGCTTGCCCTATCAAGATATAGGGCTCACGGCTTGTGTGACCGCTCAACAGGGGATGATCACTCCTCCTAGGCACCTGATCCCACCTCTGGTATATCCAAGGTGTTTACCCACCTCTTTATTTTGTATTGCTTATAGGCGTTATGAGATTGATCACCGTTCCTTATCTTCACCTTTCACTTAAAACTCATTTCATTTAATGCACATTTTTCTGCGGTAATAGGAACTATAAACGAATTTTCTCAACAGACTGATTTTGATTGTTTTTGTATCATGAACATACCCACGAATTTATATTCCCAAATGAATGACAATCATTCACGATTTAAGACCTCACATACCAAAACATCAATTTAGCTAAAAGAAAATACTTCACAGAACTTCATGAAATATTTGGATATTACATTTTCAAAAGAATTAAGAATATTAATTTTGCAAATTATATCCACATTCAATCGCATGAAGGAAATGTTTTTCCAAATATCATAAACCCTGAAAACTACAACATAAAAAGTACAAAGCAGCTTGTTCTAATTTCATTGTATAAACACATTGAACGAAGGAAGGTTTTAGTAAAAACAAATTCTTAAATATTTTTGTCAAAACCAAATAGGCTTTCTTGCACTCACCAGCAACTAACTTCTAAAGAAAACCTAATTCTGTTACCCGATACACCCTCACAAACAAAGTTCAAAACCATTTTGGTATCAGGTGATTCTCCATTGACAGGCGAAGATAATCACCTTTGAAATGCCAATCTAGTCTTGGCAAAAATATTCGAGAATGTATTTTCAAATAGAAGAATGTTCACTGTTGGAAAACTGTCATTCATTCTATTCGTGGTTCCACTTACTTTCCCCACACAGATTGGCGTGACACGGACCATGTTCTGTTGATCATGGCGCAGTGTTACAGCACTCTACACAGTTTGTATAATCACGCTTTCTTTCGTTAACCAAACTCTGCATAAGTGTACAAACCTATAGGAAGAGGGGTCAAAAGTAAGTAACGTTTTTCTTAATCTGTGAAAGGAAAAAGGGAACCGCTGTGTATGATATGCCAAGCGCGACACTAGCCATATCATACACAATAACAAGGTACATACTTAAAGAATGGATGGAGTTCAGTTCAGACTAATGAATTAGATGTGACAAAATGAATCATGAAATTCGATTCATGTATAAAAATATTCATTTTTAAGATTTGATAAGAATATTGTGATTTACACTTATTAACTCATTTATGATATGCTACACACACCGACTTTGACCCACAGCCAGCAATGTATGCCGTCTTTAGTTCCTGTGTTGTAAACTTTTCCAAGTAGCACTCCTGTAAACAAAACAAGAAGCACTATATATTCATCTTTGATTAAAAAATCTATAAATCTGTCTTTTGAAATTACAGTTATACGGAAGATTGTTTTCGTCATCGACTCTCGTTTTTTCGAAAACAACAATAAAATAATTATGTCTAGATATTACACAGTGCCACCATAAATAGCGCAAATTTAATTTACTACAAGCGAAAAGTACAATGGTATTTGTAACATGTTTGCATCACAGCAACATATATTTTACGTCCCATAAATTTATTACCGTTTTTTGAGATTTGATAATTTTAGAAACATGTCTATTGCAGAACAAAGAAACAAAGTAAATATTGTCCATTTAGCCAAGTTTGAAAGTACATAGTACTCAGTTACAAAAGACTATTCTTGATGTTATTCTTTATGCAGGAAATAATACTGCCTCTGTTAGATAATAATTTACAATGAATTGGTAAAACAAAAGCATTTAACAATATTTGCTTACAAGAAGAATAAATCATGAAATTGTATAATTTTTAAGCATTGTTATCACCTTCGATGCCTTTACAAATTGTAATGATAGACATTACCTCATGGAAGCGTTGCATGTGAACAATATGCGTGTGAATCTTGGTAAATGTAGTACAATGTACGTCTATTTTAACGGCTGGGGATTCCGACAGAAAGGAAAGTAAAATGTGAATATGAATTTCATTTAAAAAAAATTAAAGAAAGAAGTTCTGGATTTGAACGCAATGGGTCTCAGCTACATCATATAACTCTTACCTAAAGAAATTTATCATTATTATAGCTGATCAATATTATTCTAGTTCAATTCATTTATAAAACATGTACTTTGCAATTACATTCACTATGTGTATGCTGAGACAACGTGACGTCACGGTGTACACACCTTTCCGCCCAAAAGGGTTGCTGAAGAGCCCAAATGGGCAAAATTGAATATTAAACTTTCAACCACAGGAGGGTGGCAACCCCTTTACTCCCTTCTAGATTTCCGGTGTACAGAATATCGTTTCCTGGGCTGCGGGAATAATCTCTAGACATTAATTAACGACCACCGATTGCCATTTATACGAAAAATGCTATTTTGACCCAAAGGATCATATTGTAATTAAGGAAGTTATCTTCTATATATTGATATATACCATCTTTTATACACTTGTTGATTAATTTTTATATCTGTAACAATAATTACAAAAGATGTATGATGAATTCTTCATTGTCGAAACATTCTACTGTTGTGATTCATGAATCCATCTTTCTAATAATAACATGGAGACAGTCGGGTTTGTTCCGTATTTATCTACTTAACACACCACGGTCATTCCCGGGTCCTTTGTGACAGGTACCCAGGTGTCCTTGAACTTGTAGCAGGTTGAATGACCACTAAATTAACTATTGAGGAAAATTCATTTGAGGAAGGATTTAGGTCATTGTCCAACCTAAAACTGAACACAGTGCATAAAGTACATGGTTTAATAGAACTGAAAAAAGTTTGAATTTATTGTAAACATAACGAGGTCTATTTTCTGTCTATTTTTCATTTTTCTCTCGTTTTGATTTTTCTTGTTTGTTTAACGTTCGAGATTTTCAAAGTTTCATCTGAAAGACCCATACCTTTCACTTCTGAATGCCGAGCGTTTAGGAGAGGAACAATCATTAACTTATTAGCAAAGCGCGGCCAGGACTCGAATCCACGACCTCGTGATCACAGGATAACGCAGGCTTATATATAAAAACAAACAACCCCCATTACCGATCAATGTAATTTGTTGTACATGACTAGAATATCTATTAATCAATTTTAAAATTAGTTGTTTAGAGAATCATACACAACAATTAAAACGATCTACACATGTTTACTTATTCCGTTTTTACCATGTGCTATGTATGATAATGCACACTAAATGTACAGCGTTTTATTTCAACACATGTTTTATCAAATTTAATGAACTTGCGTTTCCAGCTTTTATGAACAAAGTTTGGACAGAATCTTACCACTGCTCTCTTACTTGAACTTAGGACAATCAATGATCCTACTAGTAAAATAGAGTATACAACGATAAAAAGAGATACTGAATTATTGAGATGACAACAAAGCACGTCAATAATTGTTATTTTTCAAAATGTATAATATGTCTCACCAATTCTGGAGTTCATATTAACCTACTGGTACAAATATATTTGAAAATCCAAGGAATACATCTCGTCACGTCTTATAGAATTGCAATATTTTTCTATTTGGATAAATTGACCGTTTCTTATAGAACTTCAAAGTTTTCATGGTAATGTTGCGAGTACACCATATCCTCCACATGTATCTAAATCTCTGACAATGTCACGACGTTACGAAGGGAAGACACCACCAAGTCTTCCTTATCTACTTCATACATGTATTTGGATATTTTATTGAACATAAATGCCAATAGCAAACTAACACAACTTTATGACAAAGGAGATGATGTCTGCTTCTTCATCGCCAATTTTCCATATTTTTGTAGCAATATTCCATTATCACCTGCATATGGTGTTTATGTCTCTCATCTATTTCAATACGCAATGGTATGTTCTGTGCATGATCAACTTTTAAATCGGGGCATGATACTGACAAATATGTTGATATTACATGGGTTTCAACAATCTCGTGTAAAGTCAGTATTTCACAAAATTGTATGGTCGATGTAATGATGAATAAGTGATGATATCGAAAAGTGACTGTTTACCAGTCACACCCGCCGTGAGCAAATCATCTATCACTTTGTCGAATGCTGCATGAGTATTTCATATAGTGTACCAATTTTTAGGCCGTTCTTTATATACTGATTTTGACTACGGGTTACTCCGTTTTCCTGATCAAGATTAGGACTCATGGCTAGTTTTACCAGTTAACACGGAATACTTACTCATCCTAGGTGTGTTCAGTGTAATCTTGACTTTAAATTTTTTACAGGATTCATGAGATTGATCACTGTTCGTTATCTTCATTTTCTTTTTACAATTTAGAATTCATCTCTTTTTTTTTTCATCAAGTTTGTGATGGATTGCACTAGCAAAAATACTAGAATTATACCTTGTTATATCTCATTTCCAAGATCATTGTGGTTTCATCCAATTACATATTCACTAATTCGTTAAAAAATACAAAATAACCTACAAACGTTTTCATGAAAATGTATATCAACGAATGAAAAGGTGAAGATAAAACATAGTTTTCAATCTCATAACAACTATACAGAATACAGAATTAAGCGTAGGGCAAACACGGACTCATTGACATACCAGAGCTGGGATGATGTGTTTAGGAGGAATGAACATACCATGTCGACCGGTTACACCCGGAGTGAGCCCTATATCTCATTTGGGTAAACGGAGTAATCAGTAGGCAAAATCAGAGTGTAAAGAACGACCTCAATTGTAATGAAACATGTTAGACAGCATTTAACCCAATGACAGGCTGTATCGATAAATTTAATCATCATAACTACTTATAACGACCATAAAATTTGCGAAAATATTACATTAAACGAGAGTTTTGAAACCCCTAAAACATCAGCTTATTTGCCAGTAGTCTGCCTCGATTTAAAAACTGACCATACACAAAACGTACGTTCTTGTGTATCAAATAAGCTGAAAGACATAAACACTATATGCAGGTTATACTTGCATATTGCTACATGGGACGGTGACGATGGAGAAACTGAAAGCTGAAAACGGAATGATTTCAGTTTCTCCATCGTCAACTTCCCATATTTATGTAGTATATTCCATTATCACCTGCATAATTATGGTGTTTACATCTCTCAACTGATTCGATACACAAGAGCTTGTTCTGCGTATGGTCAGTTTTTAAATCGAAGCAGGCTACTGACAAACAAGTTGATGGTGCAGGGGTTCCAACAGTCTCGTTTAAAATCAGTATTTCGCAAATTCTATGGTCGCTATAACGATCTAGTTTGCCAATACAACCTATCATTTGGTCAAATGCAGTCTGACGTGTTTCATGCCGATTGTTAGGCCGTTCTTGTCAATCTGATGTTGACTACGGATGACTCTGTTTACCTGATGAAGATATAGGGCTCACGGCGGGTGTGACCTTTCGACAGGGGATGCTTACTCCTCCTAGGCACTTGATCCCACCTCTGGTATATCCAGGGCTCCGTGTTTGCCCAACTCTGTATGTTGTATTGCTTATAGCAGTTATGAGATTAATCATGTTTGTTATCTTCACCTTTCATTGAACAAATGAAATTCGTAACTAGATCTAATACAAGAGATATACAACGCAAGTGTGTAAGTCTCCCCTTAGAAAATAGCCTCTCTATCAGCAAACCCTATGTAATGCCTACCCTCGTTCTGACATCACATCAAGAACAAGCTCTTGAGTATTGAATCAGTTGAGATATTTACACACTATATACAGGGGATAATGGAATATTGCTACATCATAAATATGGAAAGTTGACGATGGAGAAACTGAAATAATTCCGTTTGTCATAAAGGTGAATTGTTAGTTAGCCGTTAATATCTAATTTCAATAAAATATCTAAGTATGAAGCAGAAGTTGATAACTCTAAATGTTCCGGTATCTCCGACAACCTCCACCTAGTTGACGACACCATAAAACCTCCCATCATCAACCGCTAGCCATGTAGATTTAACACCGGCATCACCGCTCTACAAGAGATACACCTATACGCAACGAACGACAACTCGCTCCTTTCTCCACCTGAAGCTCCATCATAGGGGACAGCGAGGATACTCTCCCTCCGTCTTATGATTTCCTTCGGACCCACAAACATCATTTGCCTCTGCCCCCTCTGTGTTCAACTACTGAATTTAAGGATGCGTCTTATAAGGAACTTAATGCTTACATGTACGTCAGGGAAATGGCGGCGATTAAGCACCTGTTCCGCCCGATTGGCAAAGATCATGCTGTAGATTCCTTATTTCATGCGAATATGAATTCACGTATTGTCATTTGATCAAGAGTTCTTACATGAAAGGTGGAGATAACGAACGGTGATCAATTTCATAACTCCTATAAGCAATACAAAATAGATAGTTGGGCAAACACGGACCCCAGGACACACCAGAGGTGGTAGAAGGTGCCTAGGAGGAGTAAGCATCCCCTGTCGACTGGTCACCTTTATATTGATCAGATAAACGGAGTTATCCGTAGTCAAAATAGCGTGCCAATATATTTTAACAGCAAAATTATTTCGTGAGTGATGTTTCTCATAAAATCATGCGATAATAAATTCCTTGTGTATATATAGGAATCTACAGTAGTTTCTGGTCCCACGGACCAACACAGAAAGAACGTCAGTGTCATACTGTATGAACATACCACTTAAATCTACTTCAGGTAACGTTGTCACAGACCGTAGCAAACAGAAGATATGTGCGGAACATTACCAGGATTGGTACTCTAATTTGGCATCCCTAAAGCCCGATGAAAACTAAGATTTTGTCACAAAATGTCGCCTGCACCATGTACATTTACATTTGCGACCATACTCTTGAATTTGTTCAAATTTAGCTTACCTAGGTTGCACTAGTTACCTCTTTTTGGATGCCGAACTAAATCTGCGGATCGGCAAGGCAGCCACAGGCATGGCCCGCCTATCAAAGAAAGTCTGGAAAAGTACCATGTTGACGACCAACAACAAGATTAAGATGTAACAAGCTTGTATGATGAATATATTCCTCTGTGTCAGCGGAAAATGAACATTGCACTCTCGCAAATAACGCAGATTGAGCGCCTTCCACCTGCACTGCCTTAAAAGACTGATTGGCATCACATGACAGGACCGCATCACCAATGACATCTTCAATCAGACAGGGGGGGGGGGGAAGGGAGAATAGCTGGCATGGTTTTCACACGTGTTCCTTTTTGTTCAATACTCATTCAAATATCATGCTTTATTTGTATCATATTCATGTTAAAACCATTCAATTTTTAGATAATAGTTTTTCGTATATTTCATCCTATACAATAATTTTCGGCGATTTTAATGTGATAATCGTGCATTGCTACATGTATATGTATGCTACATTGAATTGTGAAGAAATGAAAGAACAACAAAGGTTTCATTTACTATCCTAATCTTCCTCGAAATCAGACTATCTTGGATCATCATCTGCAGCCTTGAAACTACTACACTGTGTTAACTACTACTCTGTGTTAACTGCTACTCTGGGTTAACTACTACTCTGGGTTAACTACAACTCTGTGTTAACTACTACTCTGTGTTAACTACTACTCTGTGTTAACTACTACTCTGTGTTAACTACTACTCTGTGTTAACTACTACTCTGGGTTAACTACAACTCTGTGTTAACTACAACTCTGTGTTAACTACTACTCTGTGTTAACTACTACTCTGTGTTAACTACAACTCTGTGTTAACTACTACTCTGTGTTAACTACTACTCTGTATTAACTACTACTCTGTGTTAACTACAACTCTGTGTTAACTACTACTCTGTGTTAACTACTACTCTGTGTTAACTACTGCTCTGTGTTAACTACTGCTCTGTGTTAACTACTACTCTGTGTTAACTACTACTCTGTGTTTGCATGACCACACAGATCATGTCCAGAGGACTTCCCTATAAAATATTTTGCATAAAAATCAAGTGAATATCTCATTCACCTCACTTTTGCCATTTTCTCATGCGAAATATTTGCATGAAATTTATGATCAGAATCACGTAAGCCTATGGGTGCCAAACATGTTCGCCATGCCAACCCTTCGCCGGTTAGGGCATATGTATCGCATGTATGACGACTGTTTATCAACTAAGTTTCTATTAAAAGGTAAGCACGGGGCTGAAGAGGGAGCAATGTTTACGGTCGCCCAAACGTGCATGTTCATTTACAGCGACCGTGTCCGATCTTTGGAATGGACTATACAGTCACATCACTACGGACCAATTCAAGACACAGATAACATAGTATTTCGAGATAGACCATGTATATTAATGTCAAACTAAAAACTCAACTTTATGACCAACGGGTAGACTTCAGCTTCTCCATAGCCAACTTTAAATATTTATGTAGCAATATTCCATTATCACCTGCATATGGTGTTTATATCTCTCAACTGATTCGATACGCAAGAGATCGTTCTGCGTATGATAAGTTTTTAAATCGAAGCAGGCTATTTACAAACAAGTTCATGTTATAGGGGTTTCAACAGTCTCGTTTAAAGTCTGCATGTCGCAAATTCTATGGTCGTTATAACGATCTAATTTGCCAATGCAACCTGTCATTGGATCAAATGTTGTCTGGTGTGTTACATACCAATTATTGGGCCGTTCTTTACACACTGATGTTGATTGCGAATTACTCCGTTTATCTGATCAAGATATAGGACTCACGGCGGATGTGATCAACCGACAGAAAATGCTTACTCCTCCTAGGCACCCGATCCAACCTCTGGTGTTCCCAGGGGTCCGTGTTTGCCCAACTCTTCATTTTATTTTCCCTTATAGGAGTTATTAGATTTACCCATTTCTTGTTTTCACCTTTAAAGGGTTTTTACCACGATTTTAATTGTTTGTAAATTTATATGAAAATGTGGTGTTTTGAATCGTACTGTTATTATTTTTTCGATATAAAGCGTGTTTTAGTGATCATTTTGTATCGAAAGTGCAAAAAGCCAGATATGCATATACTCGTTGGAGATTTTCGCGTCATTAGTATGTGACGTCATACGTGTCAATCGCGGTGAAGCGAGCAAGCATGAAAACATTTAAACAAGTTGTGAACAGCACATACAGCAGGCTATTGATACAAAATGGAGAGATTCAACAGTTACAAGTCCCATTATATTGTGTTGTACAGTATATAGCTGTAATAATCAGCACACAAAAATTTCTTTACTTTTACCAACGAGGCAAGTCGGAGAAATTTTGTGAGCTTAGAACTAAATCTAGAAATACTTTAAACCAACGGAAAACCATCTTCAATGACAAACTCACACATTGCATTCTAACCCATTTAATTCATGATATCGACATTTCTGTTTACAAATTAATAGGCTCGTTGTCCTTCAGAATGGACATAATCAGAGACTGCCTTCAGTTTGAGAACTCTTATAGCCTACCAGGTATTTAGGCAATCATTGAAGTCACCGCGGGTCTGGCAACCACAGAAATTTCTGTGTAGCATACACTTTTTATATATATGCACCTTTGATTTCATATGCAACGATATATTGCCCCCCTTCCCCCCGCTTGAAGTTTTGAGTATTGACACCATGTACGAAATGACTACACGGTCTACCCCTACCCCCCCCCCCTTGTTCAAATAGTAAGAAAATGAAAAAGTCGAAAAAATGCCAGTTAATAATCATCAAAAATGCTGAAATGCGGCGGCTTTATTTTTAAATAATGACGGTGCATGCCAACGTAGTGAAAAAAAATTGCAACAATATAATGAATGATAGCCCCCCCCCCCCCAATATTTTTTTTAAAGTAATGAGAGGGACGATTATAAGGTAGAGGTTACGACTATTGGCCCCATGCCCCCCCCCCCCTCTCTCTCTCTCTCTCCCTCTTAAACACACACTATGCGATTTAAGAAGTCGATAGATTTTCATCAGATTGGTAATTTTAAAATCCCCCCTTTGAAAAATAAAATTATAGATTAAATCGATATCGGTAAATCGACTGTTTCCTTCGACACAGTGTAGGTCAATGCATCAATTTAATTAAAAGCAAATCTTCTCTACCTTCTCCAGTGTAACGGTTAGAGAAGAACTGATTTTAATTAGATATCAGCATTGGCTAATGCATGTTACACTCTATATATACAGACCTCTAATGCTTCAATAATATTATGATCTACAAGGGAACACAGTCAAAATATTTGCAAACGAAATGTGTCATTCAGATATATACCAAAAGTTAAAATTCCATCCTTTCTGTGAGCGGGATCTCCGTCCGAGTCCGTCAATGCGATGTACGTATTAGGCTAATATAAATGTTTGCTGAGGGAATTTCTTTAAGATTTGGCTCAGCGGCAGATTCAAATATGTATGGCGGAATCTTAAATACTAACGGGATGTCACCGATGTCGGAACATTAATTATCCATTCTGTATAATTTATGACTTTCAATAGAATCTATTCACACACACATGTACATAGCTGCTGCAGCACATTGACACGTATGACGTCATGACGTATCACGTGACTAGATAGCTCATTAGTGACGATTTGAGAAGCTGGAGCTTTAAATATATGCAGATAAAATGCATGTTTGTATCAATTAATGGGAGTAATGAAACAATATAACAGCAGAAACGTGCTTTATTAAGGTTACTCCTTCTGATTTTAATTACATTAAAAATCGTGGTAAAAACCCTTTAAATGGACTCCAACTACTGATATTGGCAAAATTATGAACTCATTCTTGACTCGTTCGTGACTTCTATGGCTTTTTACGTTATCCATGTTTAGACAATAATTACAAAACTCTATTGAAGACAGCCTGAAAACACAGTAGTTTTTAAAACGATTATGGTACATGCTGTTTCAGTGACAGGTGTTGACAGTGGATATAAAGTTTAGACAAAAATGACCTTTTTTGTGCCAATTTGGGATCTGCAATAAAACTCTCGTCCATTTTGAACGGAAAGGTACCATTTGAAGTTGAAGATCCCCATGAAAAGGTTATGGATACTCCTCTGATTATCAGCGCCATTATCGAGAATATCCCATCGAAACAAAGAGTTAATCATCAAGCCTCCAGTGGTAGTTCAATACGTATGTTGCTGATGAAAATAATTACCTAGAAATTGATTTGCTTTGATCAACACAACTGTCTAAATCTGAAATTCATGTTTTTGCATTTATAAAGTTTATCATGCAGAGAATTTCTGGATGATAGTGAAATACCTGCACGCAGAGAAACCCCCTCCTCGCGATAGTTCGTATGTTTTCGTACAATTCTTTTTAAACTTTCAATAATTCTTTTGTAATTTTGTGGGTCAAATTATGATTTAAGAAAATAGCAATTTTTGCGAATGATATTATGACTGAAATGGTTTCCACTAACAAGATCTACTGGACTACCATAAAGACAACTCTTACAATATTTGAACCTCGTTTGTTTTCAAGAGAAATGAAAGAATGTATGAATTTATAAATAGGATAAAATCTATGAACATTTAGATAGATGTACACAAATATAATTTATTAAGAAAATATCAAAGTGTTGCTGAATGGTGCTCATTTTGCTTTCCTATTACAAATAAGCGACAATCACGTGCACACAGGTGTAATTTGTAAAGATATGATTCGACCAGCTCCTTGAAATGACCAGGTACTAGAATGTGTCAAATATATAAATAACAATTCTACAATACATAGCAGGGAACTGAATGGATGACCTATAAATTAGATGTTTACAAGGTAAATGTAGATTTTAACTCAATTTAATGCGCTATACCTGGCCGCTTTTACATTTTTATTTTATTTTGCTACTTTAAATGAAATAACATTCTCGGCAAATTGACAGGAAAAAAAAGTACAGAAAACACAAAACATCGAAATGTTACAAACTGGAAACGAAATTACATTTTGACCTGCCATCGTAAATCAAGATAACTGGTTAATTAGGAGGTGCGATTCCGTTCCTGTTTTGTTCGGAAATCCTAGCGTCTGAAACTTGGCACGAAAATGGTATACTTAAGACAGAAAACTCCCAAATATCTCGGTAATAGAATTAAATCTAATGTGTACATTTCACCTGAAGGTCTCGCAGTTTGAATTTTTACGATTTTTGACGAGCGTTTCAGCTATTTGAGGAATGCCGCGATGAGTCGTTTGCCTCTCGTGTAATTACAGATACTTGATATGTGTTATCCCGTGGATTCAAAAGGACACACTGGGGGCTTAATGTCACGGAGAGCAAATTCGCTGTACACCCTTTGACCTTATTATTCTAAAATACTTACGAACACAATTTATATTTTCATAAATTGGATTTACCGATAGGAGGTAAGTTAATTTTATTAATTGCAAATTGTCTATTAAAATAGAAAACGAAATAAAAGTTTTGAAATATAAACTTTATGTAAAAACCGAATTTCTTTTTAAAATTTGAAATTTCATTCGATAAAATTTTTGTATAAAATTGTCATATATAGATTAGACAACACCATATCTAATCTAAAACTATATTATATACTTTAAATAAAATAGCAATAGAAAAGATTATATTTTATCGGCTGAAAGAGTGAGTTAAAAGCTTAAAAGTGAGGAATTGTCTTTCACAAAAGAGTTTTCTTTTGCATTTTCCATCAATAAAATCATCTAATTTTTTTCTGGTCATAAAACGTTGTCTCATTAGAAGAGAACACTTAATTGGAAGGAAAATGATATTTAATTTTTTTTTATCAATTAATAATTGGATCTTTATTTCTTTACGCCTTACAATATATCCGACAAACGACATATATACAGGAATCTTTGCTCTGAGAATGGGTATAGCATATGAAATAGAGAGTTGTAATCAACCATTTAATTAGTCAATTCTTCTAATGAAAATTAAGTATACATCTATGCACATGTACTTTCTAACTTAAAGTTCCTATTATTCTGTATAATGTATATTTCAATTCTGTAATGTATAAAACATATGTCACTATAATAAATCATTTACTTACTTAAAGTTTACAAACACATAGAAGAAAACTACAATATACATTTTTAGTGAGAAAATGGCTATAAAAATATCAATAAAACTTACTTTAAGCGCAATCATGCATTTACACGATTGAATGTATGATTCGCCGTAATATACACATATACGATGTGGATGTACTTAGCCTGTGAAATTACAACAGAATTTGCACTTCGAAAGAGGCATTTTGATGTTCGACAATAAACACATTCTTGAGATTTGTCTTATCGTTCATTCTTTATTTTTATTACAACTAATTAAACAATATGCACTTTTAATTTTGTTACCAATGGGAAAAAATTCGATTGTTGATTTAATTGAAACACAGTGTAATAATATATGTTTACTAATCAGCTCAAATGCCAGGAATTCTCTCTCTCTCTCTCTCTCTCTCTCTCTCTCTCTCTCAATGTGTAAACATTGTTCCGCGTATCATAACAGTCTCGAGGCAAATTACCTGCCAGTGGAACCAAAAAGATACATGATAAATACAAATCTATTAACTACATCATTAACCTTAGAATCAGAAACGCTTGAAACTGTCGGAAAAAACTTGTGTGTGGCGGAAATCTGATCCTACACCATCCTGTTTTTATTCGACCACCCCCATGCCACACAGCGGAGAGCACCGTGTGAACGAGTCACGCACGTGTCAGGTTTACAAAAAGAAAGTTAAATTAAACGTTTTCTGCAAAAGTGTTTGAAAAATTATTTCTTTTTACAGTGTAACAATACATTACGGTATATATAGAATCAGATCAATCACTAATATTAAGATTTATATGCTAAGAATATTATATCGCATTGAGTGTTGTAGATATTCTATGTAATTCGCTCCCTATTTAACATGTTGAATTGAATAGTAGGTCAGAATAATAAACACGTGATTTGTAGTGGAAATTTAGTGTAGGTTTATAGCTTTTCGTACATTTTTATTATCTTTAGCCATCTTGTTTAAAACGTTTTCCTTTGTCCTTCCTGGAGAAGGGGCAGGTCATTCCGAAAATATGACAATCGAAGTGTTTGTGTCGTAGGACATTTTATTGTGAACTAAATTTTTGTAACTGACATTTATTTACATTGGATGCGACACATTAAGGTATGGACATTGCTGTTTATTTATCTATTTGTTTTACGTCGATAATTGTTCATGCGGTCATGACACGAGCGGATCTCGAACTCACGACCTCCTGGTTACGAAGCGAACGTTCTACCACTGACCTACCGGAACCTGTCCGGCAGTGCTGAAATCTAGCGCTTTATATACATACAGTTGTACTTAAGTTAATAAATGATTACCAAAAATAAATAATAAAAAAAGAGAAAAAGAACAGATAAATTAAAAAGGAATGTAAAAGATAGAAAATTATATGCCAGTGTGTTTGAATATTAAATACGTGTTAGATGTAATGGACTTGGATAGTTTTGTCCACAAAGTTTACTTTCTTTGAATTATCACATTTCCAATTAACATAACTGAGCAAAGTTCCCGGATTGGTTGATTTTTTTGACGTTGTGACATACAATAACAATAGAATGTTGAGAAATATCATTCACAATGAAATACATGTAAATTGAATACTTGGCATATGAAAATATGTCATATTTGTTAGAATATTGTTTTACGTCCCATTCGAGAAATGTTTTTAATCATGTAGATACATGTACTTACATCGCCAGCGCTTAGTTGAAGTGTCACAATTTTTACTTTTGCGTCAAACTCAAGGCTGCAACACTGAGAGTTCTTTGTCGTACCAGCGCTAACCGTGATCAAATGTCTTAAATTTGAACTCTGACCAGCGAAGCGAAGGCCCTTTCCACTAGACAACTGCGACAGAAAACATTGGAGTTAATGATGAAATAATTAAAAAAAAAACACCATATGTTGGATAAAAATTTAACGCTGAGAATATGACTTAACCTTTTTATCATCATAAAAAAGTACTTCCCTGTAAGTCAGCATTTTTTAAAACGTAATAATCAGATATGCCAATAAAGTTTCTTTTTTTTCTTTTTCTGTTGTTCCTGAAATGCTTCCTAATCTGGAATATTACGTCAGTTACATTTATAAGGTGATATTTTATGCTTTAAAAACGATTTAATAATAAAGAAGAAAGAAAGAAAAAAATGGGATGAAAAGCATAAACTATGAATGCGGAAAGTCACTAAAATAGTATAATCTTGACATTGATCAATTAGAATAGTAACACATTACATGTTTTGCATACAGACATGAACTGGAAAGAGGGCGCTCTAGTCTTGGTCGTGTTGTGTTTCCTCGGAATAGAACTGACGACATCCTGCAAATGTCCAGGTCCTGAACACCCTCAATGGCTCTACTGCAAGTCTGATATAGGTAAGTATTTAATTGTTCATTGTTGGGAAAAGGCAAATGATACAATTATTATTTTACTGTTTATATCGTCTTCATCTACATTGTCCACGATTTCGCAAATTAAGAGTTAAATTCCTAGTACAATCGCTGAGTAAAAGTAAAACACTTTGTAACTTAGGCATTCATCTTATCGTTTGAGAAATGGTGTCTTAAAAATGTGTAGTAATAATTCAGAAAGGGCAAAGTTTTACTGTCCAGGTGAATATTGATATACAGAATACATTGAACAATTACCTGTGTAAAGCTTATGTGGCACTAGTTTAGAAATGCATGTAAAATGTATGTACTTTGTAAACCTATCAGATGTTATATCTCTCGTTCAAATGATTGATTGAATTGGAATTGTTTTATTTATGGTTGATAGTGTTACAATATCATTCGTATAGACCCATACAAAAATGAAACTGAGTCGTGTCCCTTTATGGGGTCAACCCAGAGATCAAAAGGGAATAAAACTATTGTTCTCCTCTTTATGCTACGAAATGTGTGACCATGGGCAATAAACTATCACATCTGTTTCAAAAAGTTTCTTTAAATGTACGAGAAGCCCCACTATGGGCCAATCAAAAAGATAAATGCTGTTTGACGTGTTTCATACCGATTGCTAGGCCGTTCTTGGTACACTGACCCGTCGACAGGGGATGCTTACTCCTAGGCAGCTGATCCCACCACCTCTGGTATATCCAAGGGTCCGTTTTTGCCCAACTCTCTATTTTGTATTCCTTAAAGGAGTTATGAGATTTATCACTTTTCTTTATCTTCACCTTTCATGACTAAGTTAGAAACTCAAAACATACAAAGACTACCATAAGAATCCTTTGGTTTTGGGTGGTCAAGGGACATAACTTTAGCAAAGTGTGGATTTGTCTATTATTGCTCGACATTCGTCGCGTGCAAGAGTTCGTTTGCAAGAGACAGTGGCGAGAATAAACACAGTAATTCAAAGACTTTGATCGAAAACTTTTAATACTGTAAACACACAAAAATCAGAAGAACACATTTAGCTTAGTTTACGAAACAAATACTCAGCTTGATGTCAATGCGTTGATTAGTTTACCATCTCTATCGCATTCGCAGTCGAATTTCAAATTTACACGACAAATTAAAGATTAGGCATCACAAACGTCTGCTTCTTTGATAAAATTAAAACACAGAGATACATTCCTATCTTGTGATCACCCATTCAAAATATCACATTGTTAAATGCGACTGATTCTACACGCACGTATTCTGAAGTTGATATTAAAAACACCCTGTTCCTCATTGGCAGTATTTACGTAGTCTTTGGTGATCAGGTCTTCCAATATTTTGTTGGAATTCCTATGGGCACAAATTGAGCTCCATTATTAGCTCTTTTCATTATTACGTCTAGCTAATCTGTTTATGCATTCTTATGAGGCAAAATTTATTCAAATGCTTCTACACAAGAAGAAAAAATAGTTTTTGTGGCCTAAAACTCGACATTTAGATATATTGACGAAGTTTTATTTACATGTATTAACAATACTCATTTTCATTCATATGTCGTTTCGATATATCCCAGTGAACTCAAATAAAGGAAACCACGGAGTCATCCATATCTATTTCATATTTGGATATCAAATTGAACATATATGCCAACTGCAAACCAACAACACAACTTTATAATAAATGAGACGACCTCAGCTTCTCCATTGTCAACCTCCCAGGTTTGTGTAGTAATATTCCAGTATCACCTGCAGATGGTAGTTATGTCGCCCAGCCGATTAAATGCACAGGAGCATATTCTATGATAATGTAAAAAAAAATCGTGGCAGGCTACTGACAAGCAAGTTAATGTTACAGGGGTTTCAACAGTCTCGTTTAAAGTCAGCAATTTGCAAATTCTATGGTCGTTATACTGATGTAAAACTTATACGGTACCAATTTTGATGCACCAGATGCGCATTTCGACAAATAATGTCTCTTCAGTAATGCTCAACCGAAATGTTTGAAATCCGAAATAACAATGAAATTTTAGAGCTATTATAGCCAAAAACAGCGTGCCAAAAAAGTGGAGTCAAATTCGTCTAAGGATAAGAGCTGTGCATGAGGGAGCTGATCTAATTTGCAAATACAGCCTATAGTTAGGTCGAATGCTGTTTTACTTGTTCTATACCAATTGTTAGGCCTTTCTTTACATATTGATTTTGACTACGGGTTGTTCCGTTTATCTGATCAAGAGATGGTAAAGGAGCGGTCAGTACCCATTTCATACGTCTTACATTTGACGCATCTAAGTTACGAGCGGAGTTTAAAGCGATAATCTCCAGGTTACGCAGCAAGCGCTCTAACTGCTTAGCTACCGCGACCCAAATTAAATGGTCGTCCCCTCAAATGTAAATTTTCCAAATACATGTATCTACTTACAACTGCACGTACATGTACATTCCCGATCTTTATGTGGAAATTGTAACCAGCGAAATCATTATTTGAGACTGAACGACTTATGTAAGATAAACATAATGTCTTGTCAAAGATTGTTGGTTGAGTGATTGTTTTACATCCCGTCGGGAATTGTTCATTCATATTGTGACGTCATGAGCTGTAGGTGAAGTACCACAAATTTGTATAGTGTTCTGGGTCATAACAGGGATGATTCTTTAACGTGCCAACGCCTGCCCTGACACGGGACCTCCGTTTTAAATGTTATATCCGAAAGGCCCATGATCCTCACTTGTGAATGCCGAGCGTTTGGCAATGGAGCAATCACTACCCATGTATACATCTTAGGTGTGACGTACACATGGACTGGTTATGAAGCAAACGCTCTACCATTGAGCTACCGCATCATCAGCTTTTTTATCGGAACTTGCGAACGAAGAGTGTACTTTCTACTGATTGTATGTCATTAGATGTTCATTGTCCATGAAATCATCAAACACATATTTTCAAAATTGATACAGAGGAGTATTGCAATGCCCCCAGGAGCCATGTGCAATACAACTTTCCTTCAAAGAATTATACGGATTATGTCCTTGGGAATCAGACGCAAAGTCCATCGGATTGCTCAGGACACTTGCATATTTTGAGTAACCATACAACGTCCTCTGTATCACTGCCGTATCAGTGTATGTAGTTTTATTCAGACAGTGGGCAGTGGCTTAGACTTAATCAATGTCTTAAACTTAATCAGATTTGATCGTCCTTCTATCGTGTAAAATTGATGTCTAATTTCCGGAATACCACACTCTCTCTGTGGTCTAGTGGGAAGGTCATGGTTGATTACTACAACCCTAAACATTAAGACTTTATTAAAACTCACGTTTAGTATTTTTCAAACATCGGTGTAAAAAAAAAACCCACGATAGCCGGTATGGACTTGTAAAATTAAAGTTGTTACATACCTCAGTCCAACATTCAACGAATTTCAAACCGCTTTCTAACATTCATTGATTTCAAAGAGATTTGGAAATCAGTGGTACAGTTTATTTGGATAACAGCGACATATTTGATGGGGACTGCGTTGATCCTTTTGAAAACAAATCGTTTCCATGTTCGTAAGTACGCCACAGGAATATCTGGACGATTTTCCCAATGATTTCACACAGCGTTCTTACAGTCGTCCATTAATAGGAGATTTATATGATGGTCAACGGGTGTATATCATTAGTATCCAAATTGCAAAGTCTACAAGGGAGTCCACGTTCCAGTAAAAGTATTTCTTGGAAATATTAAAATATTACAAAAAGGTATGTGTGTTAAGATTTTGCCCAAACATATTGCCATATCTGTAAATCGACACTACAACTGCTACAAATTTCTAAGACATATCTGGACTACATTGCTGTCATGAGAAAATAATGCCAATTTCTCCCGAAATGTAGTACGTACAATTTTTGTTTGTCGCCGATGCGTAGATTTGTGACTGTACAATTACGTCTTTACCGAGTGTGCGATAGTGTCAAGATAAGTGGTTTTCTATAATATAAAAACAACAACAAAATTACAACCCAAAACATTGGGTCTATATATAGGTGTTGGTATTCGGATCAACACTTTAATACCATTTTCGACCCCAGAAATTATGGCATTTCCCAGAAAATTTGACGAAATCAATTTCATACAGTAGTGGTACGTTGACGTAAGAAGAAGGGGCTGGTTTTGATAGCAATGTGGTGCAAGCAATTCCAATTCGTCGCAGATGCGGTATAGTAATTTCAACACGCTCATTCCTGATTAAATCAAATACAAGTGAATTTGCAAAAAGACAAGGTTATCGGCCATGAAGTGAAATATATTAGTACATTTATGGAAGATTACAGTATGGTATTTTATGGTTCCCTCAATTCATTCAAGACAGTACCGCGGGCTACTAATGAAAAAGGTGAAGATAACGAACAGTGATCAATCTCATAACTCCGATAAAGAATACATAATTAAGACAGGGTAGTCGGCATGGTGTTTCTACGTTTTGACGTCGATGATAAAGCTACATAAATGATACTTAAAGGTTGTGAGTTTGGAAATTGTGACGGTCAGACAATCAGACAGAGTTATATTAAATAGTACTGTAAGCTTCTTATGAAAAGGTGAAGAAAACAAGGTGATCAATCTCATAACTCCTAAAAAGAATACGAAATTAAGAGAAGGACAAACACGGATCCCCGGACACATCAGAAGTGGGATTAGGGGAATAGGAAGAGTAAGCATCCCCTGTCGACCGGTTACATTCGTTGTGAGCCCTATATCTCGATCGGGTAAATGGGGTACTCCTTTGTCAAAATCAGTGTGTAAAGAACGGTCTCAATTGGTATGAAACATGTCAGATAGCATTTTACCCAATGACAGGTTGTATTGGTAAATTATATCGTTATAACGACCATGAATTTTGCCACACTATGCACAATCATGCATATATAATACTTCGCCAAAGTTCATCTTGTACTCACGGTAACCCACAAAGTGATATAATCGTGGTAACAGAGTAGAGACTTGCCTTTTCCAATATACACTATCTACAAATTATTGCGCATTGAATTTCAAAACATAGCAATTGATAATTTTATATATTTCGACATGAGTATACATAAAGTGAATAGACCATTATCGTTTTTCTTGCAGTTATCAAAGCATACATCACCAACATTACTAGAGTATTTTCAACACAGGTTCCTGGACGCCCAATCGGAAATCACATCCATGTTCACATCTACCAAAAGTTTAAGGTCAGTATTCCTTTCTACTCTCATCAGTACATAGCTTTAGGTTTTTACTGTTTTAAATATTTCTAGAATGGTGGTGTCATTGGCAAGAATGGCATTAAAAAACTTTAATAAACTTTTAAGAACTTCGGTATGTAGTAGAGTACAAGTTGTAAATCATATTGCATTATCTTTTCTCCATTAGGGTGAGAGAAAATTTAGAAACATTGACCACACGAAGATATACACCCCACTTGGATGCAACATAAGACCTCGGATCGGAAGGAAGTACATAATGATGGGTGAGTTCAAACGAAAGATAAACAAGATAAAGAATCAAAGTTTGTATACTTATTTAAATGACAAGGTAGGATAACAATCCCCCATTTTGGGTTAATTTAAAAACAACTGAAAACCGTGAAAACCTAGTAAAAATTATTTCGAAATAATGCCTTTAGTAAACTTTATAATCAAGATCATGAATACTAGTGTCTAAAGCCACAACATTGTCACAGATTCTAGCAAATTTAGGTGTGTTTTTTTTTAAAAACAGAAATGACTTTTTTTTTAATTCGACATATTTTGCTTTGGAAAACATGAAGCATACATTTGCCAATCTACCATTTTTATACCAAAGTTGGAGGTAACAAAGACAGGGAAGTATGTTCTGAAAGTTGAAGATAACGAACAGTGATCAATCTCATAACTCCTATAAGCAATACAAAATAGAGAGTAGGGCAAACACGGACCCCTGGATATACCAGAGGTGGTATCAGGTGCCTAGGAGGAGTAAGCGTCCCCTGTCGACCGGTCACACCTGTCGTGAGCCCTATCTCTTGATCAGGTAAACGGAGTTATCCGTAGTCAAAATCAGTGTGCCAAGAACGGCCTAACAATCAGTATGAAACACGTCAGACAGCATTTGACCCAATGATAGGTTGTAATGGCAAACTAGATTGTTATAACGACCATAGAAGTTGCGAAATGCTGACTTTAAACGAGACTATTGGAACCCCCGCACCATCAGCTTGTTTGTCAGTAGCCTGCTTCGATTTAAAAACTGACCATAAGCCGAACAAGCTCTTGCGTATCGAATCAGTTGAGAGATATAAACACCACATGCAGGTGAAAATGGAATATTGCTACATAGATATGGGAAATTGACGATGGAGAAGCTAAATAATCCCGTTTGTCATAAAGTTGAGGTGTCAGTTTGCCGTTAATATATAATTTAAAGTCTTCATGGAAATCAGGAGGCTAGGTGTGATATATAAAGTCGCATCGAAAAAATGGATAGGTGCCTATTGTACCTCACCTCTAAATACCATGTTCGCACCAGCAACGCGTACATGACCTTTCCCAACGTCAGATAACATCACATAATACATGTCAAGCGCCTTTCATTCAGATGTCATAGGTTCAAACCGGATCAAACGAAAGCTGACCGGATTGATGTCACGTTTTCTTATCAGAAATTAAGTTATGAAAGGAGAGCAAGCGTAAATAACAAGGTAATGGTATATGAAATAAAAACATTAAAATGATGTAATTCCTGTTCTCTACACCTTTACTTTAGATTCGTGTAGATCTCTGTGACAATTAGCAGGAGTCTTTACTACTGATGATCTATATAACGAATATACAATCGCTTATAACACTGGGTGTTTGATGCAAATCATTTATTGTTTCTTTGATGGCCATTGCCAATAAAAAAATAAATAAAGAAAACAAAAAGCTGAGAAAAAGTCTTATTTTTCCCTATTATGAAATACATGCATACATGGATTATAGAATTAAATATAATTCCAATAAGCCAACAAAACGGATAAATGTCTTCAAACAATTATTTTGGTAGTAGTTACCCCATATAATACATTGTTGGTTATGAGGTAGTAAATCCTTGACTCATTTGACAAGATGTCATGATACACGCGTACCTTTATCTAATTGAGAAACCCGGGTTCATTCTACATGAGTGAAACATTCTTGAATGAGACATAAATAACAAACAGATATCTAACTGACATACATGTATCTGTACATACGATACATCTTTACCTCTATCTAGCTACGTTATCAGTACACATGATATACCTGTACCTCTATCTCAGTACACATGATATACCTGTACCTCTATCTAACTCAGTATCAGTACACATGATATACCTGTACCTCTATCTAACTCAGTATCAGTACACATGATATACCTGTACCTCTATCTGAGTTATCAGTACACATGATATACCTGTACCTCTATCTAACTCAGTATCAGTACACATGATATACCTGTACCTCTATCTATCTGAGTTATCAGTACACATGATATACCTGTACCTCTACCTAACTCAGTATCAGTACACATGATATACCTGTACCTCTATCTAACTCAGTATCAGTACACATGATATACCTGTTCCTCTATCTAACTCAGTATCAGTACACATGATATACCTGTACCTCTATCTAACTGAGTTATCAGTACACATGATATACCTGTACCTCTATCTAACTCAGTATCAGTACACATGATATACCTGTACCTCTATCTAGCTCAGTTATCAGTACACATGATATACCTGTACCTCTATCTAACTCAGTATCAGTACACATGATATACCTGTACCTCTATCTAACTCAGTATCAGTACACATGATATACCTGTACCTCTATCTAACTCAGTATCAGTACACATGATATACCTGTACCTCTATCTAACTCAGTATCAGTACACATGATATACCTGTACATATATCTGAGTTATCAGTACACATGATATACCTGTACCTCTATCTAACTGAGTTATCAGTACACATGATATACTTGTACCTCTATCTAACTCAGTATCAGTATCAGTACACATGATATACCTGTACCTCTATCAGTATCAGTATCAGTACACATGATATACCTGTACCTCTATCTAACTCAGTATCAGTACACATGATATACCTGTACCTCTATCTAACTCAGTATCAGTACACATGATATACCTGTTCCTCTATCTAACTCAGTATCAGTACACATGATATACCTGTACCTCTATCTAACTCAGTATCAGTACACATGATATACCTGTACCTCTATCTAACTCAGTATCAGTACACATGATATACCTGTACCTCTATCTAACTCAGTATCAGTACACATGATATACCTGTACCTCTATCTAACTCAGTATCAGTACACATGATATACCTGTACCTCTATCTAACTCAGTTATCAGTACACATGATATACCTGTACCTCTATCTAACTCAGTATCAGTACACATGATATACCTGTACCTCTATCTAACTCAGTATCAGTACACATGATATACCTGTACCTCTATCTAACTCAGTATCAGTACACATGATATACCTGTTCCTCTATCTAACTCAGTATCAGTACACATGATATACCTGTACCTCTATCTAACTCAGTATCAGTACACATGATATACCTGTACCTCTATCTAACTCAGTATCAGTACACATGATATACCTGTACCTCTATCTAACTCAGTATCAGTACACATGATATACCTGTTCCTCTATCTAACTCAGTATCAGTACACATGATATACCTGTACCTCTATCTAACTCAGTATCAGTACACATGATATACCTGTACCTCTATCTAACTCAGTATCAGTACACATGATATACCTGTACCTCTATCTAACTCAGTATCAGTACACATGATATACCTGTACCTCTATCTAACTCAGTATCAGTACACATGATATACCTGTACCTCTATCTAACTCAGTTATCAGTACACATGATATACCTGTACCTCTATCTAACTCAGTATCTGTACACATGATATACCTGTACCTCTATCTAACTCAGTATCAGTACACATGATATACCTGTACCTCTATCTAACTCAGTATCAGTACACATGATATACCTGTACATATATCTGAGTTATCAGTACACATGATATACCTGTACCTCTATCTAACTGAGTTATCAGTACACATGATATACTTGTACCTCTATCTAACTCAGTATCAGTATCAGTACACATGATATACCTGTACCTCTATCTAACTCAGTATCAGTACACATGATATACCTGTACCTCTATCTAACTCAGTATCAGTACACATGATATACCTGTACCTCTATCTAACTCAGTATCAGTACACATGATATACCTGTTCCTCTATCTAACTCAGTATCAGTACACATGATATACCTGTACCTCTATCTAACTCAGTATCAGTACACATGATATACCTGTACCTCTATCTAACTCAGTATCAGTACACATGATATACCTGTACCTCTATCTAACTCAGTATCAGTACACATGATATACCTGTACCTCTATCTAACTCAGTATCAGTACACATGATATACCTGTACCTCTATCTAACTCAGTTATCAGTACACATGATATACCTGTACCTCTATCTAACTCAGTATCTGTACACATGATATACCTGTACCTCTATCTAACTCAGTATCAGTACACATGATATACCTGTACCTCTATCTAACTCAGTATCAGTACACATGATATACCTGTACCTCTATCTAACTCAGTATCAGTACACATGATATACCTGTACCTCTATCTAACTCAGTATCAGTACACATGATATACCTGTACCTCTATCTAACTCAGTTATCAGTACACATGATATACCTGTTCCTCTATCTAACTCAGTATCAGTACACATGATATACCTGTACCTCTATCTAACTCAGTATCAGTACACATGATATACCTGTACCTCTATCTAACTGAATTATCAGTACACATGATATACCTGTACCTCTATCTAACTCAGTATCAGTACACATGATATACCTGTACCTCTGTCTATCTGAGTTGTCTATACGTGTGATCTCGTACACCTGTACATCTGTCTAATTAACTCTCGTATCTCTACATAACCCAGTTATCTGTACGCATGATAAACCCGAATGTCTATCTAATTGAGTTACCTGTACTCATGTTACATCTGTACTTCTATCTAATTGAGTTACCTGTACTCATGTTACACCTGTACTTCTATCTAATTGAGTTACCTGTACTCATGTTACATATGTACTTCTATCTAATTGAGTTAACTGTACTCATGTTACATCTGTACTTCTATCTATTTGAGTTAACTGTACTCATGTTACACCTGTACTTCTATCTAATTAAGTTACCTGTACTCATGTTACACCTGTACTTCTATCTAATTGAATTACCTGTACTCATGTTACACCTGTACCTCTCTATAACAGGTATTTGGAGAAATGAAATGCTACACTGATGCCTCTATCTATAAGTTATCTGCATATAATACACCTGAGTGTATCTATTTCTAATTGATTTCTCTATAAACATAATACACATGTGTCTCTATCTGATCGAGTTATATGCACATATGAGACATCTCTACCTCTATCTAATTGATTTATAGGCATCATACAACTATATCTTTATCTTACTGAATTATCTGTACATACGATACTCCTATACCAAACTACTAAACCCTTCAAGAATAGTATAAACCATTCAGTATTTTTCAGTGGTAGATTGAAACAGACCGAGACATATACAATAAAATCGATAATCACACTAAGTTCATTTAGATGTACCGTAATACACTACTAAACATGTAATTACTTTACCAGATGTTGAAATCTTACCAAATGTACGACTAGAAGTCATAAAACTCGAATACGCATGGATGTTTTATGCAGTTTTAATTCGTCCTGATTGAATAAAAATCTTAATCGATTTAAAAAGAGAGACGGCAAATAATCAACACCTTGCTTTTTAATTTTTTTTTTTATCAAATCATTTCATCGTAACACAGGTGTCATTTCTGTTACAATGTGTCTCCAGCTTTGCCAAAGTTATTGAAGTGTATGTCGATTTAAAACCGATAATGGTAATCTAAAGAAATGCATATTATGATATTTCTCAACTCAATAGACGTTTACACAGCCAAATTGAAAACGTAAACAGGTAAAGGTACTGATGTATCGTCATTATAGATTTGTATCATTTATGTGATGGTTTCACGGGTGACTCCCAATTAGAGAAGCAAACAGGTGTCTGAATTGCTTCGCAGGTGACACAAAAACAGCGTGAGAAATATTGGTATTGTTGATGTCTTCCATAGGAATAACATTTTATTACCTAACATTGCACACATCGTTTTGATATGCGTTTGATGATTGATCTTTAAAGTCGGTTTTCTATTTTCCGATTATAGGTGTAATTTTTCAGAACGAGATGAGAATGACGAAGTGTAATTGGATGCAGATGACGCAAACATTGACTGACGTGCAACAACTGGGACTGCGGAAGCTCTACAAAAGGAACTGTCGCTGCATCGTAAGTTATGTCCCCTGAAATGCACAACGCAAACGGAAATTACGATTTTTTAAAAGATATACTCTGCTTTCTTTTCAAAATCACATAACACACCCACACACGAGAGAGAGAGAGAGAGAGAGAGAGAGAGAGAGAGAGAGAGAGATCCAAACAAGTTGTGGCATGATAATAATGTTACAACGCCGATTGAGTATTATACTCCCGATGAAGACTAAAACTAGATGAGTATAATCAATCGGCGTTGTAATATTTGTTAAAATTCTCTGTGCTTCGATTCTTTAAACATGTTTTGATACGTTGTTTTTCTCTCTTTTTAAATTCATTTTTAGAGGTCCGAAAATTAACAAAAATATCGCAATAACGATACAGTGATTCTTGATGTATAACAGTATTTTTATTGTGCGTACACTCTAAATTCAAAACTACTCGATATCTACTCTCTCCCAAAATTATCTCATTTTAAGTAAGCATAAAGCATGTAATACATGAACACATATATACAAATTCAATATTCACATATATCCATTCACCGTCGATATACATGCATCGATATTTTGCTTATTCATGTACATGTAAATATCGTTTGCTAGTTGAGAGGAATTCATGCCTACGTCACAAAGAGGCTTACTTAGTATTGAAAGTCATTTGAAGAATAATACTTTATTTTCTTTTAACAAAATCTGAATATTTGAGATAAAAGTATAACTAGACTTGTTTGTATTATGGCAGTCCGAAATATCTGACGTTTTCCTGGCTTTTTAAAAATTGATTTAGATATTTACCGTGCCAGGAAAACGTCAGAACCGGCGCTATTACGTAAACTGGTTTGCAGCCTCCTCCTGGAGACGGCATTCTCGGGCAGATTTTAAAAAACTTTGGAGTCGAATTCAATGTTAAACTCATAATTAATCAATAAAACGTTGCTTCTTGTACTTACTAATATCGATCAAAAGAAAATATCACTCCAGAATTCGATAACAGAAGCACACAATTGTAGTCAACTGAATTTTCACTGTCATTTGAGCAAACGAGTCACGTGACTAAAAACAAAGCTCGACAGTTTGTTAAAATGTTTTCATGAGGCTATTTATGTGATAAAAGAACCCATAAAATCGATATTAGTAAGTACAAGAAGCATCGTTTTATTGATTAATTATGAGTTTAACATTGAATTTGGCTCGCAGGTATTTAAAATCGGCCCAAGAATGCCGCCTCCAACTGGAGACGGCGAATTTCCAGTTTACGTAATGGCGCCGGTTCTAACGTTCTCCTGGCACAGTAAATATCAACATAAAATTAAGAAAATAGCCAGGAAAACGTCAGATTTTTTGGACTAGTATTATGGGTAAGAAACAATGGAAGCTTACGGTAATGTCTGCAGAACCAAAGCTTAGCGTGTCCTCAGCAAGCTCTTGTGTATTCCAGGCGGATATTGGAACAGACAGTCCCTATCATTTAAGTCCAAAGGACCCAGGTTTTCGCGGATGCACAACAAGAAAATCAAAAGTGTTTGACGTAGATTGCTTCGTAAATCACGCGGTGTGCGTCTCCCGTTCAAAAAAGTGCCAGTGGAAAGGAAAGTTCCGGAAAAAGCAACGAGGAAAGTGATACTGTCAACAATATTGCAAAGAGATACAACTCTCAGGGCAGCTTGTACATACACATTTGAGCTACTTATTTTTGTATTATATGAACATGTTGGACTAAGACGAACTACATCATGGGAACTTACTTTTCACCAAAGCAGTGTTAATACTTATATATAATTATATATATAATAGTTTGGTAAAAAGAAATAGAAGTGGTGTTCTCATTTGATGTCATCCCCCGTAATTTTTGCAAATATACAATTATGATCAATTCATCTACACTGTGAACTATCTACGATATTTTTAAAATCCACGGTAAGTTTGGATTTTGTTTTCGTTTATAAAGATGGTGCTGTATAAAGTTTATGTACACTATATAACCCCCCAGTATCATGAATATCAATAATCTATTTAAACGATGCTATATAGGTATTATATGCAAATACTTTTCTCAATATATACATGTGCAAAATTACTGTCATTTGTTCATGATTATTCCGAAACGCATAACCTTTCAGTTCGTAGGCCTATACGTTTACAGTGAGGCTGAAAATGAATTGAAGTTATGGGATCTAGAAGTGTTAGAAATTACCAAACAGAACAAAAACCAAACTTCGATCGGAAAAACTCTTATGAATTCGAGAATATTGTTTACATAAGCTAATGATTATATTCATTTCATATTCCTTGCACATTCACACTTTCTATACCAATTACATATTGTTTTTTAAGTCCCCCTTTTGAACATCACATATGTTGGAAAATTCCGATGACATCGATTTCACTAGTGAAGTTTAGTCAAGCTGCATCCGACCGAGATCTCTGTGCAAAAAAATTTCATAAGAAAGGAAAATACGAAACAACATTGAGATACATTTTATTAGGAGCAACACTATATAAACAATATCTATGGATGCGTATAGTGACCACACCAACAGTAGTTGCACCTACAGCAGTTTGCACTCTATGGTTTAACATTGATGACCTTCAGTTTCTATCGGCTGTATATATTATGTACATGTATCTTACATCTGTATACAATCAAATTATAAAACAAACCTCTAAACGAAACGAATAGAAATTTTAAGATTTAAGAAGGTTTTTTATTTGTCAGAATTGGAGAAAAATTTGTCAGGCAAATGTAAATCCGATTTTGAATGTGATTGTAGTAGCTTGGGCTATACGAACTATCAGCCTCGATAGCTCAGTGGTTAGATCGTCTGATTATAGTAATGCAAATGTCCCGGGTTCGATTCCCAGTCCAGTCACAAGTTTTCTCCTTTCCTGTTTCACGATAAACGATTGGGGAAATCGAAGATAGGCAGGACACTGGTCACGTGATTTAAAATATGTAACTATTTTACGTCTCGAAGAAGGGTATTTAACACCTTTTCGTACCTTGCGATGTCACAATGATACAAGGCTCTCAAACCCCAGCAAATGAGAAAATCGTTTCTCATGGCGTAAATCTTTTATATTTTCCCCGTTTTTCTCGAATTTCTTCATTGATTCTCCTTTGAATTTGAAAAAAAAAATAATATACAGAACAAATTTGATTTGACTCAAACAATTTGGTACAGTTCTGCTGACGTCCAAACGTAACATCCGTGGTCATTTGTGAGACTATGAAAAACAGTGCTAAAAATCACAGACACCAATCCCATCTCGGCCAAATATATTAGGACAGCAAGGCATTATCATACATGAAATCTACTTTTAATCCTCGTCATCCAAAATACACGATTCTCTGGCAATAAAGCGCCATGTACATTTCCCGCCTTTTCTTTTGACGCATACGGCTTGTTGTTCCTCGCAGGGTGAATACCACTGAGCCTGACAGATGCGCTTTCTTTTCCATCTTCCAAGCATTTGCTCATTGACCTTAAAAAAAGCCCAACAAGAGTTGAATTCATACAAGTACCTCTGAAAATAATTTCTTTTAATTCGTTGTCTATACAGGTATGGGGTTTGGGGATTCTAGCTTCCTTTTAGTCTGGAGTCCAACATTACAGGCACATTAATTCCATATATACATATCACATTGTAGTAAAGACTGACATCTATGGATTTGAAAATTGGAACATTACTCTCTTGACCTTCACAGTTTGCCTAATCTTTTGATTCTCCTTGATATTTATAAGATGACAATGACAGGATTTAACCCGATGATTTATAAAATACGTTTTTTATCATATTTTGATAAACCACTAATTTTTAGAATGATATTAATGAAATATTGTTCTTTCGATATTATACAATTAGTCATGAACAAGAGAATATCGTTTTCATCTTCGCCTGTTTGCGCGAATACATTTTCTTACCCTGCATTTACAGTTTGCTTCATACAGGCCATGGATTCCTGCCAACTGTCCCGCCTTTAGCTCGGACAATGGGGCTGTTGTAAAGCAGGAGGACACGACCATATGATTATTCCGGATGTGACCTAATTTGATTCAAACAATATCTCATTCATCAATATGAATAGGATTAGGCATGTGACATACTGAATTAGTATTAATATATTTTTAAAGCGGTGTTGATTTGGACCTATCATTGACCTATCGCTATATGTTTTCGTCCGTCGTCGTGCGTCGTGGGTCAGTCGTAAACCTTTGAAAATCTTCAGCTTCTTCTCTGGAATGGTTGAACTAATTTAACATTTGTCGAAACCATTAGAATTTATCTAATTTTCAAAACTCTATTTACTTCTGGACTTTAAGTAGTCAAACGGTTAGGATAATCATAATGAGCAATGAGCATTTTACCAAACCTGTTAAATTCATTGACCCCAGGGTGGAGGTAACTTAAAAATGCACTATATTTGACAAAATCTTCATCTTTACTTTTGGACATAAAGGATGCAAAATATTTGCATGATTATAATGAGCTTTAAACCCTCTACTTCATAATATAACCTCGTGCTCAAGGTTCACGCCAAAAGATGGAGCTAAGTTGGTCATATATTGAAAATGCATTTAATTTATAACTTACGTAATCCTCTTTACTTCTGGATGTCAAGGAGAAAAAAATGTTCGTAAGATTATAACACGCAATGGGCCCTCTTGAAAAACTTTATACAAATTAATTTATTCCATGTGCAGCCCAACGCGGGGCTAAGTTGATCGTGAAAGGTGAAGATAACGAACAGTGATCAATTTCAAAACTCCTATAAGGAATACAAAATAGAGAGTTGGGCAAACACAGACCCCTAGACATACCAGGGGTGGGATCAGTTGCGTGAGAGGAGTAAGCATCCCCTTTAGACCGGTCACACCGCGGTGAGCCCTATATCTTGATCAGGTAAACAGCTTCTTCATCGTCAATTTCCCATATTTATATAGCAATATTCCATGAGCACCTGTATATGTTGTTTATATATCTCAACTGATTCGATACGCAAGAGCTTTTTCTGCGTATGATCAGTTTTTAAATCGATGCATGCTACTGACAAACAAGTTGATGTTGCAGGGGTGTTAACAGTCTCGTTTAGGATTAATATTTGACAAATTCTATGGTCGTTATAATGATTTAGATTACCAATACAACCTATCATTGGGTCAAATGCTGTCTGACGTGTTCCATACGGATTGTTAAGCCGTTCTTGACACATTGATTCTAACTATGGATTACTCCTCTTACCTGATCAAGATATAGGGCTCAGGGCGAGTATGACCGGTCGACAGGGGATGCTTACTCCTCCTAGGTACCTAATCCCACCCCTGGTATATCCAGGGGTCCGTGTTTGCCCACCTCTGTATTATGTATTCCTTATAGGAGTTAAAATATTGATCGTAATATGTTATGATATATGATACTGTCCGTAATCTTCTCCTTTCATGTTCTTGTTCTTCTTTCAATTTAGTCCAAATCGACATGTCATTACTGGTGATGTCGATATTGTTGAAAATGATGATGATCACTTATTTCAAAAGGTCCGAAATTCAGAGAGAGGCCAAATCTTTTAGATTGGCGACAGAGCTTTATTTCATTAATGAATTCTGTTAAGAACTATGCCAGGCAATTTGCTGAATAGTCCATCTTACCTTTAAAAAGACGAAATTCTCCAAAATCACGCCTCAATTCTAAACACATTTAATATCCCAGTCAATAGGACAAATACACCTGACTTACCTTACCTACCTTTGTATACTGGATTCCAAAACTGCACAAACACCCTTACAGAGATATTTTACTGAATCCAGTAAATGTTCTACTGAGCCCGTCTTTGCTCTTCGTAGAAATATGAACTGCTTTGAAGGGGAAACTTCGGACGTACATGTATTATACCATGATATATCTGATATGCGAGAAGTGGTGTAAATCAAATGGGGATTCTAAATAATTCCTTTTTTTCCCTAAATTAAGTTTGAAATCACAAAACATTTCTTAAATCAACAACATCTAAACGTATAATATTTCAACACTTTACAAGACCATTCCTCACGATAGATTAAAGGTTAGGCTTTTCGAGATCATAGCCAGCTGCTTCTTCAATAAAAACGGAACACAGAAATACACCTGTCTTGTGATCAGTCAACCTAACATTTTGTTAAACACCACTCTGACTCTATGTACAAGTACTCTAAAGTTGTTTTTAAAACAAATAAATGCTGGAGTACCTCATTGACAGTATCCACAGTCTGTTGGAACTCCCATGGGTACGAATTGTGATCTTTTATTAGCCGACCTGTTTTCATATTCTTCAGAGGAAAAAATTATTCAAAGTTACAGGAGAAGAAGAAATCTTTTGTTGTGGCCCTCAATTCAACATTTTGATGAGAAGGTGAAGATAACGAACAGTAAATCAATCTCATAACTTCTATAAGGAATATACATGTAACATCAAGAGTTTGGCAAACATAGACCCCTAAACATATCAGGGGTGGGATCAGGTACCTAGGAGGAGTGAGCCCTATATATCGATCAGGTAACGACGTAATCCGCAGTCAATATCAGTATGCCAAGAACGGCCAAACAATCGGTATGAAACACGTCAGACAGCATTTGAACGAATGACAAGTTGAAATATCGATGACGTTTTATCTATTAACAATGTTCATAACCATTCATGTTGATTCGATATATCCCATTGGAAATAAAAGACACCACAGCGTGTTCCACTTCGTATTTGAATATCTTATTGAATATAAATGTTAACAGCAAACTGACAACTCAACTTTATGAAAAGGTGAAAATAACGAGCGGTGATCAATCTATATTAAAGAGTAAAATATTCAGATTAAGATAAACACGGACACTTGGACATACAAGAGATGGAATCAGGTGCCTAGGAGGTGTATGCATCCCCTGTTGACCGGTAACAGTCGCTGTGAACATAACAAAAGAAAGGTCCCTACTGTTTTTACATGTAGCACAAATGGCCAGAAATAAAGGCCACGTTCAACGGCGGCCATCTAATAAAAGCAATGATGAATTTGCTTCACCCCTTTTGTTATATAATTATACAGTAGAAGAATACCACTAAAGCATAAATTTGTTTTTATGATTTGTTTTCACCAGCAGGTAAGTCTGATGACTATATGTAGCTACATAAGCTATCTGAATTTTATTGGAATCAAACAAAGAGTTTGGATGGAGATTTCCGATTTAAAAACACTCCTGTTTTTATATTACACGAAGAAAGGTAATAAAGAAATAATCGAGATAGGGGTATGAGTACTTTTCAAACGTAGACTGGAAGTGGCTCACCTGTCATGTAGTATACAGTTCCTACGGACAGTTCGATTCCACACGATCCGTCAAACGCATCAGAGATGACGTAGTCATTGTCTGCGGCCTCAAAAGAGGTGGATGTCTATAAAGCAGCAACAACACATATCAAACGCCAGACTTGATGATAGCAAGATTTGAAAAGGCAACCAATTGTCAGTCTACTCCATGATTTTAAACATAGAACATGCTGAATTTACCAACCCTCTGATATCAAGGAAAGTGGTTTACACTTTTGGTGTTCACCAGGGACAAATTTTCTAAACATAGTTAAAGGCATGTGTTGATGGACATAGTGTAAAATTCAACGAGGTGGAAACAGTAGAACAGGCGACTATGACATGTTAGTTTGGTGAATTATTTTGATGCTACATGTATCATAATAGTGGTTTGGGTTATACTAGTATATGGACCGTGAATACTCTGGATAGCTCAGTGATTAGAACACCTGTAGTAACACGGGGATCCCGGGTTCATTTACCGATACAGTCATATATAATTTTCTCCTTTCCTTTACATTTTGTGCCATTGAACACCCCTGAACATGCAGGTGAATTTCCTACCAGTGGCAAATTTTTTATTAATCTGTGGTGTGTGTCTTCGGGAGTAAAAGAGGAATGTACTGGTTTGGGCTATATGGACCCTGGATATCGCCTTAGATAAATGGTTAGGGCACTTGGGTTCGGTTCCCGATACAGCCACGAATTCTCATTTCTGTCACAATGCAAAGCGATATACTGAGATATTGCATATAGAATTATATATTTATAAATTACAATGAAAACACCACATCATATACTGTAATCAAGCTCATATTCCAAAAGATTGCCTAATATAAAGAAAGCACAGCATATGGTAAATCTAATCGGTATAAAACAGCCCATGCCACTTACTTTAAACACGTCAATCACGTCTATAGCGTAGTTGTATTCTCGGCGATCCAGTCTACTCGGAACGACACTTTCTCTGACGTAAGAGCTCAAAGTTCTGCCATCTCGAAAGTATAATTCGGAGGAAGTGACGTTTGCTGTGATTGCTATAGAAAATATATGGGGAGTCATTATTAATATTTTCAATTGTCTTAGGTCTCAATCATTTCAAAATTAGGGTACTCAATGTATAGGGATCATATTTCACATCTAGTAAATGGATGATGGGATTTTTGTAATCATGGTATCCTTTGAAGGATTTATCCAATACAAATAATCCACCATAGAAATTTTCAGACTTTTGATTATTGCTTGGTTTAGTTTACCTACAATTTTATATTGAAGTCTATGGGGAAAACATGTTTTAGTAAAATATGTTGAAAGAAATTTTTTTTTTTTTCACACAAATGAAAATATGAAATAATATTAATCATTCACCACACATATTTTAGAAAATTTTATTTTTACTAAGGGCGGATAACTCTTCAAGAAAGTCTCAATTGCAAAAACGTCAGTATGTAATCATTTACCAGTTATGTAAATTTGACGTACCTCTTTTTCATATTTTACAACTGATTCTATTCATGAACATTAACGTTATACATTGAATACCTTGAACACAGCTTATCTATTGTTGATATCTCTAAAGTACAGATGTATTGGTTAATATATTATTTTGCCAAAATTGAATTTGCTGTTAAATTACAGAGACTGAAGCAGCCGGCTCAGGGAGGTGCCGTCGGGAATATTTTATCTTCTATTGCTGTCATGTGCTCTATCGTACCATCACCATGATAGCGATGACACAATGTCGCTGTGCTACGATGGTGCTATGATACCATTCCTCTATAAAGATATCTTATATAATCTATTAGATGTATTCTATTCTTAATAAGATATCAAAGTATTTTTATAAGATATCTTATATAATCTACAGTTTATAAGATATCTTATAAACTATATGAGATATATCATAAAGTTTATAAAATATCTTGTTTTATATTAAATAAGATATCGTATAAAGTTTATGAGATATCTTATAAATTTATTTTAGTAAGATATCTTATAAAACATATAAAATATCTTATATGTTTTATAAGATATCTCATAAACTTTATAAGATACCTCATATATTTTGTGATATCTCAAATGATTTACAGTTTACAAGACATCTCATAAAATATATATTAAGATATCTTGTAAACTAAATTAGCTATCTCATAAACTTTACGAGATAAATTGTATATCAAACATGATATCTCATAAAATTGATGAGATATCTTATAAAATTGATGAGATATCTTATAAACTTTCTTTCATAAGATATCTTATAAAGGTTATGACATTGTGACGTGTAACCGAGCCGATTTACCAAAAATATTCTAAAAAATAATACACTACACTAAAACTATTTTCCACACTGAACTGCTCAAAAAATGATTTGTTCCGATTCGTCGGATAAGCCCAGATAACGTTTGACAACCGTTAAACTAATAAAACAATTAATTACAATTTTAAAACGTAGCAATATGATTCTTAGTTAATAAAAACTCTAAATGGGGTGGAAAACTTGTTAATTCAGTTCCTGGCTCACTAAAGATTGTCCTTATCATTAGTGAGATAGGGAAGGAAGTTTGTTCAGCCACGTCTAATCCCTGTCTTACCTAAGATGTTTTCAGCTTGTCTTCTACCAACAAAGTGAGAAGCTACAGTGACCGCACTCTTTATATACTACCTAGACTGATTTTGAAGGGATGATAACCTTTCTTGATTTTCATTGCATAAAAGAGTTTTGACACATTAATCTGAAATTTCTCTGATCACTGCAATACGGTATCTTATAACAGTTATTTAAGATATCTTATAAAGTTTATAAGATATCTTATAAAAATTCTTCTATGAGATACCTTATAAAATATATGATACATTGTACATGTACATGTATCTTATAAAGTTCATGAGGTACCTTATAAAACATATCATATATTTTATGTTTTATAAGATATTTTGTAAAGAAAAATATATAGGATATTTCATATCTTTTATAAAATATCTTATAAAGGATATAAGATATCTCATAAACTTTAGAAATACATAATAACTTTTATAAGATATCTTATAAAACTTATGAGATATCTTTAAGGAGGAATTCACAGTTCCTCTAGCATTGAATGACATTTCCTAGCGAAACATGCTGGAATCAAGAAACAAAATAACTGAAGGTCTGTCATACGGATCTTTGCAAGAAGTGTAATTTTTTTCACGTTGAAAAGATATTTTACAACAACAACAACAAAACAACCAACCAACCAAAAAAAAAAAAAATATTATGTCTTGCAGTGGCATAAAGTACACCCAATGGAAAGTTCTGCGTTGAAGTTTTTCTGGCCGAAAATGACATTTCAGTTGCATGTATATATTCACAGCATCATCATCGACTTCTCTAGTTCATCCTTTTAGTATCTTTGTTATTTGTTGATATATTGTTTTTACGTCCCATTCGATCATTTTTCACTCAAGTATAGAAACTTCAGCAGCTTTAGGTGGTGCAACAAATGATCTATGCATGACGCACGGCTGTAGCAGTGAGTTGTTTTTTTTAATCTTGTCAACACCATGCACCAATCGTGAAACGGGACCTCCGTTTTTAAGGTCGTATCCGAAACCCCATGACTTGATTCCAATGCTGCGGCGCTGAGCTATGAAACAGTTGCTGTGTATGCTAAATGTCTTGATTTTGGCGTGGTGCCGGAATCCAGAATCGAACACGAACCTCCCAGTTGCGAAATGATCGCCCAACCACTAGACCACCGCCACCAGTATATTGTACGTGTACATATAAAATAATAGACAAAATACTAGTATAACTTACCAAAGTGTGCCGTGCAGAAAGAATTCTGATAACGAGGCATGTAACAGGAACAGGATGTTGTTAATTTCGTCAGTTGCAGCAACAAAAATAGACAGTTTAACGCACGATTCATTATTGCGACAGACGGCTAGTATCCCAGATATCGTCAAATAGCGCTGGATTCAACCCCAACATCCAAGAAATGTTTTTATATGAGAGTCCAAAGAGAGATAGGGGCTTTTAATATATATATAAAGATTCAATCGATACCTTCTCAAACTATAGTGCATAAGAAATGGTATAGAGAGATGGATTAGGGAATTTCTGCTACCAGCAATATATATAGCGACTGGTTTGATAAGTTAATTGTGTGGATTGACAAACATCAAAATTGGATCCCGTGTTGTCGATGGGGAATAGATCCTCTGCTAATGCATTTACAAGTAGCCAAAGAATCGTTGTTTTGAATATCAAATGACATGTTGACCGCTGTAAAAGGTTAAGCTCTTCGCATCGCCAAACCTGCATAGAATGTGATACATCATATAAATTCATCTGTACATTTATATGGTACTACATATTTATACATTTAGAGATTTCGACAACAAAAATCGTTCATTCTGGGCAGTGCTTTGAACTTACCCAATTCAAAACTCAAGCTGCAGATGCAGTAATTTTCTGCTTTGAAAATAAAAGGGATATACGCCATTTCCTTTATAAATATGTAAAAGAATTGTGTCGGGTCATCAGGATCAATATAGATACATCTCTTGTCTGTTATATCAATGAAATTGGTTTAGGCTTAAGCATTGCAGTTCATTTCTTCAGTCATTCAAAACCATTTTATATTACTCACATCTCCATTGTTAAATCATGGTAGGGATTTACCAAATAAATCATTGTTTTTTATTTTCATCAGACCTGTCTGCTCAGTGAAATACGTATGTAGATAAAATAGTCTTCCGGATATAACCCCCAAGACGGAGGTCCTGTGTCACGGCAAGTATTGGTACGCTAAAACTACTCCTTGCTACAGCCTTCAGCGCCATGCATAGGTCAAAATTTGAGTGGCATTTCACATACAACTGGTAACATTCCCGAGCAAATCATTCTCGAACAGGATGTAAAACAACGAGATAGCATATACCCATAATGACCGAGTCACGTCCTGGACCCAGTTGCACGCCGGTTAGTTAACTTAAACAGTTAACTTCCCATTAACTCTTACATTTATATAGTGTTAACTAGACGTTAGCTGTCAGTTAAACTTAACTCATGATCGGGCAAGTTGGTGAGTGCTTTCATTTGTGACTGTACACTAGGAAAATTTCATCCTTGTGTTATTTTCGCGCATTTCACACAATTCGTTTAGTGGCTAAATTCGAAAGCTATATCATATCAAAGTAGCAAGGTGCCATTTTACCTAGGAGTATAGAAAGGATTTTCTTTTCAAGAATTACAGAGTATATCAAATGGTTTTACATTAGGGCGAAAATTACACAAGGCAAAAATATCCTGGTGTACAGAAGTTGAAATTCCTGCAAATAATGCTATAGTAAAGGATAAGGCCCATGTACTGCTGTTGTTGTGTGCATTTTTTGTTTCTGTTTGATTATTTTTTGGATTTTTTTTTTTTGCGTTTTTGATTTCTTGTCTCTAATCATAGTTATGACTCATTGTAAACACGAATTCAAATTGAGTATAAATTTAAGTTTTCAGAATTTCACGTTTTTTGGGTCTTATCTAGCTTTTAATTCAATTTATTACAACCTGGAGAAACATACATTTTAATAAATGTTTTGAATTTGTGGAACGAATACCCAGACAAACGAATGGCAAAACTATCTCCAAAATGGTCAATTTCTTGCAATAAAATGCCACGAGACTTGGTTGATTGATTGTTTTATGTCCCGTTGAGAATTTTTCACTGATATTAAGACATCACCAACTGTAGGTGAAGTACCATAAATTTAGACCTGTGCTTAGCGCTCAGGGCCGGAGCAGCGAGGATTATTTATCACACCAACACCTGGTGCAACACGGGACCACCGTTTTCTTTAAGGTCACATCCGAAAGACCTCTATATGCCAAGCCTTTGGGGAAGGAGCAATCACTTTTTTTTTTAAACGTCTTAGGTTTGGCTGCCATGGCACCAGCGGGGTTCAAACTCACGACTTCCCGGTTACGGAGCAAATACTCTACCACTGAGCTACCGCAATCTAGTATGAAGACTATTGTCATACCTGCGCAGATCATTTACGTGTATGTTGATCAGACAACCAAATTGTACATGTATGCACGTTAACCCTTATATAGGTCACCAGACTTTTTAGCACATGAAGTTTGATGACTGTATCGTACAGAGTTTATGTGTACGTAACAAGCCCTATGAAGTTTGGATGATAAACAATTGGGATAGAAAAAATAAAAGATGAATATCTAGGTAAATCCTGTACAAGTTGAACATCTCAAAGCAACATGCCCCTGAACTCTTCCAGGAGTAGGGGGTTATTGATATGGCAAAAGTGGCTGCACATGAAATTAAGTAGATTTTAAATAATAAAAAAAAACTTTCTCAGGATTTTTATTATATCCAATATTCTATATCACATCAGAGATGTATATAAAATATATACATGTCTCTGATCACATACACATCTGGTACCAAAATGTGATTCTTTTCAAAAGATACATGTAATATTCAAATCATGTAATCTATTCAATAGTTTTTCTTTAAAAGTATTGATTAACAATTTTTCTTCCTCAATTTGATCATGCGTATTCCATTTTTAGCCTCTTTGATCCGCCACCATCTTCCTAATTTGTGTTCTTGCCCCACACCTGCAACCAGTGATTGTCCGTCCACAGAGAAATGAAGACTGTTGACAAAACCATCCTGGAATTCAAAGAAAAATAAAGATTACTATTCAATCATAATTTCCTTCCATAATATACAGGTATCTCTGTCCACAAATTAGTCTTCCTTAAACCTGGAGTCTTCCTTAAACCTGGATGTAACTGACAAGAAATTCCAATCATTGTGTAACTACAAAATTACATTTTTTTTCCAAATTCAAACTTAACGTGAATACACTAGTGAAATTTGTTCTTGCTAGACCAACCTTTATTCATGTGCAAGAAATTTTCGCAAGAACCTTGTCATCGCGAATATTTCTTTTCACAAATAAATCCTTTGTTGTATCATATGTAAGATCATCTTAATTAAAAAATTATTCACCATAAACCATTTAATCGCTGGTAAATCACAAATAAAGTCATCACAAATAAAACTTGGTTAACAGTATATCACTTCAAAGAATTGAAAATTAAACCCACAATTTTTCTTATAGAATACATACTAGATTAAAGTACACTTGTATGCTTTTGTTGATTACATCACTGAATCCTGAGAAACCATACAGAATTTTCTCTATTACTCAGCTTTTTGTGGTGTTTTGTTTTTAACTACAAATGTTTGTTGAGTTGAGAAGCTCACCCCAAACACACATCATTTGCCTGATCTCCAGCGCAATGTCTGGTAATGATAGTGATAGCCACACAACGAGATGTGAATGCTTCCTGACATTTGGCGGACTTGCATATTTCTCTCATAAACCCCCAAAGGGACTGTTTCTTGGAGGTTTAGTAGAATATGACACATCAGATCAATCACGTGAACTACTAAAGGACATGTGAAATTATTCAATACGACAAATGTACATGTACTATATCATATATCCTCATAATCAGTCATTTTCATTCAAGAAAACTAGTTTTAAGACTGCAACTATAGGTCAGTAATTGTTGATTAGCTTTATTTTTGAGATGTAAATCTTTACAACATTCCATTCTAAGTTGTATCTGCAGAAACATTTATCATTGGCCAGGTACATTTTAGTATGGTGCTCAGATAACCCCTTAAGTAATAATATACAATTATTGCTGTTTTTGAGGTCAATACGATGATTTAGACACCTGAGGAGTACAATATTAACCGAGCCCGAAGGGCGAGGTGAATACTGTACTTCGAAGGTGGCTAAATCATCGTTTTGACCTCAAAAACAGCAATAATTGTTTTATTATATGATTAAATGATTTAAAAAACCCTTAAAGATTGTTCTTTGCTTTAATTGTAAGTTTCAATGACCTATTTTTGGTCCTATGTGGAAAAAATAATTCCTTATGTTCACCTGGAAGGTATATTTTTGGTCCTATGTGGAAAAAATAATTCCTTATGTTCACCTGGAAGGTATATTTTTGGTCCTATGTGGAAAAAATAATTCCTTATGTTCACCTGGAAGGTCACGTGCAGGTAAACGTAACGTTGTATGATTAGAGAGCTAGGAATTATTCAATCATATAACAAGAGGCCCAGGGGTCTTATAGGTCACCTGAGTATCATGTAACAACCTTCCAATGTTTGAATTAGGATTGTGTTTAAATATAAGAATTTTACTTTTGGATGGAAGAAACATTGAATAGCTATGTGGTCAGCCCCGCCTTTGCACCAGAACCCCTGACCCAGGGGCCATAAATTTCAGTTTTGAAAGAAGCATCCTTGATCATCATTATCATACTATTAGTTTGTCTACTTAATACCCAGCAGCAGAGAAGATTTTCAAAGAAATAAAATGCATTTTCACTATATGATCAATAGGGCCCCACCCTAATATTAGAACCCCTGACCCAGGGGCCATGAATTTCACAATTTTGAAAGAGGCATCCTTGCTCATCATAACCATCTATTGGTTTGTCTATTTAATACCCAAGGACAGAGAAGAAGATTTTCAAAGAAATAATGTATTTTCACTATATGACTTATAGAGCCCCACCCTAGCACCAGAACCCCTGATCCAGGGGCCATGAATTTCACAATTTTTAACAAGAGGTACTGTGAGCAATGCTCACTAAGTATACCCCCCGCTTACCCAAAAATCTCCCAAAGGGTGTTGGTAATAGGTATAAACTACCTCTTTTCTGAGTGTTGCTACTTCGATGTCCAGTGTGCATGACCTTTGACCTTTTGACCCCAAAATCGATAGGGAACATCTTCATCCCATGGGTAGTCCATATGTATGATATGGTGACTGTAGGTGGAAAGGATAACGCTTTAGAGCCCGGAAACCATATTGCTACTTCAATGTCCAGTGCGCGTGACCTTTGACCTTTTGACCCCAAAATCGATAGGGATTATCTTCATCCCATGGGTAGACCATATATATGATATGGTGACTGTAGGTGGAAAGGATAACGCTTTAGAGCCCGGAAACCATATTGCTACTTCAATGTCCAGTGCACTTGACCTTTGACCTTTTGACCCCAAAATCGATAGGGAACATCTTCATCCCATGGGTAGTCCATATGTTTGATATGGTGACTGTAGGTGGAAAGGATAATGCTTTAGAGCCCGGAAACCATATTGCTACTTCAATGTCCAGTGCGCTTGACCTTTGACCCTTTGACCCCAAAATCGATAGGGAACATCTTCATCCCATGGGTAGTCCATATGTATGATATGGTGACTGTAGGTGGAAAGGATAACGCTTTAGAGCCCGGAAACCATATTGCTACTTCAATGTCCAGTGCGCGTGACCTTTGACCTTTTGACCCCAAAATCGATAGGGATTATCTTCATCCCATGGGTAGACCATATATATGATATGGTGACTGTAGGTGGAAAGGATAACGCTTTAGAGCCCGGAAACCATATTGCTACTTCAATGTCCAGTGCACTTGACCTTTGACCTTTTGACCCCAAAATCGATAGGGAACATCTTCATCCCATGGGTAGTCCATATGTTTGATATGGTGACTGTAGGTGGAAAGGATAATGCTTTAGAGCCCGGAAACCATATTGCTACTTCAATGTCCAGTGCGCTTGACCTTTGACCCTTTGACCCCAAAATCGATAGGGAACATCTTCATCCCATGGGTAGTCCATATGTATGATATGGTGACTGTAGGTGGAAAGGATAACACTTTAGAGCCCGGAAACCATATTGCTACTTCGATGTCCAGTGTGCTTGACCTTTGACCTTTTGACCCCAAAATCGATAGGGAACATCTTCATCCCATGGGTAGTCCATATATATGATATGGTGACGGTAGGTGGAAAAGATAATGCTTTAGAGCCCGGAAACCATTGCGTCTACAGACGGACGGACGGACAGACGGACAACCCGATTCCAGTATACCCCCCCACAACTTGTTGCGGGGGGTATAAAGAGGCATCCTTGCTCATCATTACCAAGCTATTAGTTTGTCTACTTAATATCCAGAGACAGAGAAGAAGATTTTCAAAGAATTTCTACATTTTCACTATATGACCAATAGAGCCCCACCCTAACACAAGAACCCCTGCCCCAAGGGCCATGAATTTCACAATTTTGGTAGAGGGCTCAATGCTCATTATAATTATGCCCACAGTTTGGCTTCTTGATGTCCAGGAGTAAAGAAGAAGATTTTTTAAAATTACACTCATTTTGATGGTTTTTGCCCCACTCCTCAGGCCCCAGGGGGGCAGGGACCACGGATTTCACAAATTTTGTTCCCCTCTACCCACAGATGCTATATGCCAAAATTGGTTGAAATTGGTTCAGGGGTTTCAGAGAAGAAGCTGAAAATGTTCAAATGTTAACGCACGACGAACGATGACGGACAAAAACAGATAGTAATAGGTCACCTGAATGAATTCAGGTGACCTAATAAATGTAATTACTTACAGATGAAATAAAAGAAAACATTTTGGATAATTAAACTAAATATAGAGCTTCTATGAAACCCTGTCTTACCATGGGTATTGAGAACAGTGGTTGCAGTGCTGTGTAATTTTTAGCCACCTTCCACAACTTAATACAGCCATCTTTAGAACCTGCTAAAACAGAGAGGTCATTGTTTGAATCTTAATCAAAGCATTACATTAATTCTATATCAGGACTCGAGGTAATTATTAATCAAAAACTATATACATAAAATATTTTCAAAATGAATGGAGAATGATATAAACAGCAGTAAGACCCCCTTGTTCCCAGAAACATGATATGGAACAAATTGTCATGTTACATAATTATACAGTAAAACATGCTTATAATGAACACACTTATGACAAATTTACACTTATTTCGAAGTGATATCTATTCCCCTACAAGAGGAAAATATCGAAAATGTTATTAGATACATGTATGATGAAGTTTGGTTAAAACAAACTGGTTTTTGCTGGCCCTGGAGGTTCACTAAAACTGTGTTTTACTGTATAATGAAGTTTGGATATAACAAACTTGTTTATGCTGACCCTGGAGGTTCGCTACAACTGGGTTTTTTTTACTGCATAAAGAAGTTTCGTTATAACAAACTGTTTTTTGCCGGCCCTGGAGATTCGCTATAACTTTATTTTACTGTATAATGAAGTTTGGTTATAACAAACTCTGGAGGTTCACTATAACTGTGTTTTACTGTATAAAGAAGTTTGGTTATAACAAACTATTTGTTGCTGACCCTGGAGGTTCACTATAACTGTGTTTTACTGTATAATGAAGTTTGGTTATCACAAACTATTTGTTGCTGGCCCTGGAGTTCGCTATAACTGAGTTCTACTGTGTGTACTTATTGCAGTGGGGTAAATATTGTAGCATCTTTGACAGTGAACGCTTACTTACTGTTGTGCTAAAGAATGAAAATCTCTATCTATCTATTATTATACATGTTGAAGAATGAAAATCTCTATCTATACATTATTATACATACAAATCATAATTATGCCAATTAATGTATCAGCTCTGATGATACCAAATATCAAATTTGCTAAAATAAGTACACAAATATACCAAATATCAAATTTGCTAAAATAAGTACACAAATTGTATCACCCCTTTCTACCCCCCTCCCCCATCTCCCAAGGAATTATTCATATATTAAATGTTAAATACCAAAGTCTGTTACAAATTCTAGTGTGTGACAGACAGAGAGTTGATGGGCAAATTAACCCCTAAAAGTAGTTACACTTTCACAAGACAGAAACATCTGGTGTTAAACGCAAATTCTACACAATAAATACAGACTTTGGGAACAAACTTGGAACACTGTTCATTTCTACACAGACTGAAATTTTGGGAATCCAGGTGTGGACTTTTCATTCAAACTTATTGTTCAAACTTATCACTGTTTGGTAAAACAGGAGATCAAAAATCAATTCTAGTGACATCTATTGAATTAATCTGATACACGTCCTTATAACTGTACTTAAATAATTTCTGAGAGAAATGCCATACGAAACAAGCCCAACACACTACAAGAGGGAGCAATGACTGTAACACACCAGAAGCCACCAGGTCTGTGTTGTGAAGCGCTGCTACAGCTGTGATCCAGTTAGTTCCTATGCTAGAATTGCCATTCTGATCTCGTCCAGCGTGGGCATTTCTTACGGTTACTGTAGGTCTCTTCTTCATCATTGACCATAATGACAATGAACTGTAAAAAGAGAATGTCTGTAAAATATTGTCCTTCTTCTTGAATTTACTTTCATACAAATATTCATTCCACCATAAAAGTATTTTGTAAAATACTGCATACATGCCAACTTTCCCGATTTGTGCGGGATTCTCCCGATTTGAAGCAGTTAAAAAGGAAAATCCCGATATCCCGATCGGGATTGCAAAAATACCCCGAAATCCCGATTTTCTAAAAATATCTCCCATTTTACGACAACAAACCCCCATTTCCAACCGGAATTTGAAATCCCGCGTCATTTCTGAACTGGCCAATCAGAAATCGGGACAATAGTCAGCCATTGCTGTTTACCTGTGTCGCATGGTATCGGGGTGATGTAATTTACCTGGTCTGCCTGTGTCGGGGTGCTTATTGGACAGTGCGAAGCATGTTTTGATAGTAATTAATCGAGAAGACGGATTTCAAATTGACATATCCTTTACACAAACGTGAATGAAAACGATAATAGTGTCACCACCAAACAATCGGACATTCCCGATTTTTGCCTCTCGCTGACAGCATCCAAAATATGCAATAAGGTACGTCAAATATATGTTTTTCCAACTATAATAATATTGGCTATCCGAATCTATCTGTCTATAGCGATGCATTACATAGTCTATATAGTGTAGTATTCAATAGACTTTGTGATGCGTAATTCGCACAAGTCTGTACTGAATTTTATATTAGCAAGTGGCCTTAATTTACAAGTAAAAACGTATATTTTGATGTGTTTTTTTTCCTGGTAATTATTTCAGATGTCATGGGTGCAAAGGTTTTGTTCGCAAACTTCATAGCAGGGCACTCCTTTTCTGGTTGCAATGCAGATTGTTCCACCAGACTCTGCAAGCCCATGTTTACAGACAACCAAGATCGCCTTTGTAGACGTACCAAATGCATGTGCTTTAATTTAAATTTTGATATATAGACCAGCCAATGTGTATATGGTGTAAAAGGATGCAACTTTAAGTATTATTTGATAATATGTATGTGACTTGTTGGAGAGGATTTTTTGCTGAATAGATGATTTTAATAAAATACTTATGTATATCTTTCAAAGCTTTTTTTTTTTTTATAGTACCTGTTTTGTTAAAGTTAATGGTCAAACACACTTGATGTTGTGTTAATGTATGATACATGTATAATGATTAGATTGATATTTTATTTGAAAGACAAATGTTTATTTTCATGGTAAAATGTCGTGAATTTTGAGCATTGAAAAAAGGTCGTCGCGCGCAAAATCCCCCTTGGGGATTTTCAAAAGTTGGCATGTATGATACTGGTTCAACTTCATATTGAAATGAAAGTTCACAAAGCCATGAGAGAGAGAGAGAGAGAGAGAGAGAGAGAGAGAGAGAGAGAGAGAGAGAGAGAGGACATCATTTTATATCTACATATGCATGGCTACATTATGAAGTCAATAACATTGTATTGTATTACTAAATGGATAACAAAATTTATTTAGTAATTGGTAATAATGAATGCTAAATTAACACATCTAGTGTCAGCTACTTTCACTCTGCACTTCGACTGCCAGTCTTTTGTTTTTTAAAGTAAGTCTGAATCAGAACTTACTTGTTGTCAGCCCCTGAGATGAAGTTTTGAATCAGAACTTACTTGTTGTCAGCCCCTGAGATGAAGTTTTGAATCAGAACTTACTTGTTGTCAGCCCCTGAGATGAAGTCTGAATCAGAACTTACTTGTTGTCAGCCCCTGAGATGAAGTCTGAATCAAAACTTACTTGTTGTCAGCTCCTGAGATGAAGTCTGAATCAGAACTTACTTGTTGTCAGCCCCTGAGATGAAGTCTGAATCAGAACTTACTTGTTGTCAGCCCCTGAGATGAAGTCTGAATCAGAACTAACTTGTTGTCAGCCCCTGAGATGAAGTCTGAATCAGAACTTACTTGTTGTCAGCCCCTGAGATGAAGTCTGAATCTGAACTTACTTGTTGTCAGCCCCTGAGATGAAGTCTGAATCAGAACTTACTTGTTGTCAGCCCCTGAGATGAAGTCTGAATCTGAACTTACTTGTTGTCAGCCCCTGAGATGAAGTTGGACTCGTTGATGAATGCTATGCAGTCAATGGACCCCCTTACATGGAAGAAATAAAATGTTAAAACTGAAACACACAACCAGTAAACTTCATGGCAAATACATGTACATTTCATCTCAACCACCAAAAAGTATGGTAATAACAAAATGAGTTTTGAGGTAGCTAGGAGATTGAAGGTGAAGGTCATATGAAGTCAGAGTGGCGGGTCTCGATGCTGGTTGCAAAACCTTAACTAGTATGCAGACCAAAATGTGAGGTATATATTTTATGCAAATTGACTGCACAAGTACAGGAACTTTAATTAGATATGTAATTTAAATGTATCTAATTCTAAAATCAAGCTAAAGATGAGAAGGACGATGGACAAGGTTTGGAATGTCACTGTACGAAAAGGAATTTCTCAAACTCTGAAACCAAGACATCCCTGTAATTACACTTAACATTTCAGACGTTGTACACTGTACTCATCCTCACAAGTCAAGATTTTGTGATTACGTTTCAGCCAACATTGTACACTGTACTCATCCTCACAAGACAAGATTTTGTGATTACGTATTCTCTACTTGTATGGAGGGTACATAATCACAAAGCCTTGTCTTGTGAGGATGACTCTATTTAGAGTCTACATTTATCAACTGACAGTTTTCTTAGTACTTCAGAGTTTCCATTAAACAACATGCAACACTTAAGTCTTGATTGGGTACTTACGGGTCTCCGTTAAACACTAATTGTGATTCCTCCACACTTAAGTCTTGATTGGGTACTTACGGGTCTCTGTTAAACACTAATTGTGATTCCTCCACACTTAAGTCTTAATTGGGTACTTACGGGTCTCCGTTAAACACTAATTGTGATTCATCCACCACTTTCCAGATTCGTATGCTGCCGTCTCGTCCGCCAGAGGTAATGGCTCTGTCCCTGATTAAACTGTCAATTCCTGTGATGGCGTCACTGTGGCCAAATCTATGATTCCAAACAGAGGAAATCTACATAGTGTTTCAGAGCACACTAAGAGTGTTTACATGTTATAAAGACAGAAGCATGGTGTTTCAGAGCACAATAAGAGTGTTTACACATTATAAAGACAGAAGCATGGTGTTTCAGAGCACACTAAGAGTGTTTACACGTTAAAAAGACAGAAGCATGGTGTTTCAGAGCACACTAAGAGTGTTTACACGTTAAAAAGACAGAAGCATGGTGTTTCAGAGCACACTAAGAGTGTTTACACGTTATAAAGACAGAAGTATGGTGTTTCAGAGCACACTAAGAATGTTTACACGTTATAAAGACAGAAGCATGGTGTTTCATATGGCATGTCAAACGTTGCAATATTTGATCTTTTCCATTTGTATTGTATAATTTTCCATTTGTATCCAATATTTTCCATTTGCATTGTATAATTTTTCATTTGCATTGTATAATTTCCATTTGCATTGTATAATTTTCCATTTGTATTCTATATTTTCCATTTGTATTGTATAATTTTCCATTTGTATTCTATATTTTCCATTTGTATTATATATTTTTTTCGTTTGCATTATATAATTTCCATTTGCATTGCAAAATCTTTCATTTATATTGCATCCGAGGGATTGTTTATTTTGATTTGTTACGAAGGATTTCATTAGTTTAGGTCCCACTTATATTTAGCCGTCATCAGGTGATGTACCACAAATAGACTTACTATGCTACATGTATGGACACAGTGGCGTAACATTGGGGGTACTTTAACGTGTCAACACCTGTCGATATTTACGTCTAAGGTTTGATGCAGCCATGACACGAGTAGAACTCGAACATGCAACTTCACGGTTACGAACCAAAGGGCATATCACTGAACTACCGCGATCGGTTCCATATAGGACTAGTTGAACATACATATACATGTAGCCAGCAATGAGGAATCTTGCGCCGGGAGACCGCCCCCCCCCCACCCCCCCCCCCCCCCCTCCCTTCACAAATTATATTTCATATACAGATGTCGAAAAAAGCATGCATGTACGTTTTATTTTGTCAGAACGCACTTGTCCAGGGGACTTCCTGGGACGGATCAGGAATTGCGGTTACGGGGGCGCCATTTTATGAGGCACGAGGTCTGGGGGCTGCCTCAAGTGGGTAGGGGTCCAGGGGGCGAAGTCCCCGGAAGCTCCTGGATTTTACAGATTTCATAGGGCTTGAAATATGTCATTTTTAATCAAGTGAAATTAGTAAAATGACGCAAATTTTAAGGGTTTCTGGAAAAATTAAGTTCTCTCAATAAAGTACTTCAAGAAATCAAAAGACTTTGTCATTTATTTCTCCGGGAATGGAAGAAATTATTGCTTCTTTTATTGTTTGATACATTTTTCTAAACAAGATACCAAGATTTACCTTAAATTTGGAAATTTTGAGGGGGGGGGGGGGGGGGGGGCGGCTGTGCCCCCCCTTAAATCCGCCACTGACTTCGCCCTCCAACTGCAACCCCCCTCCCCCAAGGCTTTGCACTGGATTCACTAGGGATCTTAAGATAGTCCCCAGACATCCAGCAGTTTACTGCATCCTTTCGTTCAGAATTATCTAGATCAGCCAGTGGTTAAATAGGAGACTAGTTTGAATATGCTGATCACATTAGACGCATAAAAGCGATCAATTAATGGGGTGGGGGGGGGGGGTGGTTACGCCATTACACTTAGCAAATACGGTACATTCCTGCGAAATGTGGCTCCTGAACTTTACCTCTTCAACATCTCGCGCATTACCAAATTCGATAAACGATAACTTAAGATTAACCTATTGAATAGTTGTAACAAACCAAACTCGAGGTTAACAATTGGTGGGGACCCAAGGGCTGAATTAAGTCCCCGAATCTACAGAATTCTGACTTAATAAAAATGTGCATGCTTTTCTGGACAGTTCTATTTTTTTTTAAAAATGATCGGGGGGGGGGGGGGGGGGGGGGGGGGGGTGTCGCCATTACTAGAGCTAGCTAAGTATTTTTAAAAATAACTAGTCCAGGACCTGGTCGTGGTAGTTCAGTAATATATCGCTTGGTTTGTGGCGAGAGGTCGTGAGTTCGAGATTGCTGCATCAAAGCTTTAGAGACACAAAGACAGTGATTGCTCCTTTGCCAAACACTCGGCATTTAAAAGACCTTAAAAACAGATATTCCGTATCGCTGCACAAGCGTTGGCACGATAAAGAACCGTCATTGCTACGGCCTGTCATCGTCGGTTACCCACGGATGCTTCTATTCGAGCGTGAGTGGACTCAAAACCGTGGTTTGCGACGATGTGGCCCTGTGTGCTAAGCACGTCTACAGTACAGATGTGGTACATCAGTGACGTTAACTAATGAAATCCTTCGTAACAAATCAAAATAAACATTCCCTGGATACAATACAAATGAAAAATTATACAATGCAAATGGAAAATATAGAATACAAATGGAAAATTATACAATGCAAATGGAAAATATAGAATGCAAATGGAAAATATAGAATACAAATGGAAAATTATACAATACAAATGGAAAAGATCAAATATTGCAACGTTTGACATGCCATAGTTTCAGAGCACACTAAGAGTGTTTACACGTTAAAAAGACAGAAGCATGGGTGTTTCAGAGCACACTAAGAGTGTTTACTCGTTAAAAAGACAAGCATGGTGTTTCAGAGCACACTAAGAGTGTTTACACATTATAAAGACAGAAGCATGATGATTTTGTGTCTAATATTACTTGTAATGTATCTCCTGACTTTTTTTTAAAACATTGCTCGTCTTACTCACAGTGTCTCTATGTATGCTAACTCATCCACATTCCAGATTTTAACTGAGCGGTCATGCGAGGCACTGAACAACTGATGAGAACCCATTCTAAACGCCAAACCCTGCAATTGATATACATTTCTTATTACAATCAAATCTAAAGGCCAAAACCTGCAATTAATGTATATTTTCTTGTAACAATCTGGACCCATGACTATAAACTGAATATAGACTTGAGTCAAACATTTGATTTTGTAAATACCCTTGGTTTGTATGAATTGCACTACAATATTTTATGGCATTTAGAATCACATTTCAAATGAAACTTTAGCATGAATTTTACTGACCTGTAAATGTCATATTTCATGGATTAAATCAATATGAAATTTTGACTTAAGCCTATTCTCAGTTTATGGTTATGTAGCCAAATGAAAATACATGCACATTTTTAGGAGTGAATCACAGATCAGATTTAATCCATAAAAATTAACAGCGAGTTCATCAAAATAATGTGATACATGTAACATGAAATTTGGCATAACTACAGATCAAACTCTCTTGAATAACAACTGATACACTGCTACCACAAAATGACACCATCAAAACAACGTAATTATAAATCAAAACAACGTAATTATAAATCAAAACAAAGTAATTATAAATCGTAATTATAAATCAAAACAACGTAATTATAAGTCAAAACAACGTTATTATAAATCAAAACAACGTAATTATAAGTCAAAACAAAGTAATTATAAATCAAAACAACGTAATTATAAATCAAAACAACGTAATTATAAATCAAAACAAGAATGTAATAGTCCTGTGGCCTTCTCTTATGCAATTTTAAAGAAATTGAATCCTCTTCAGATTGTTCAAGGTCAGATTGCTAGATATTATAATGACCAATCATTCCTAAATGCTATGATTGATTTTGTGCAATATACACTGTATGTTAACAGACAATTACAGTGTACTAGACTAACTCCCATAATGTAAATATAAACTGTTCTAAAGAAATCAGTATATCCTGGGAATTTATAATGTGATTAACTAGCACATGATAGCATGAAAGTCAATTCTATAATGTAAGTATTGTTTTCAATACTTACAAATACACATTTTACTTTGCTCTTGTCACAAGTAATTGATAAATCGCAGAAGAGATAATTAATTATACAGCAAAAACTGATGACTCACAGTTCCACCCAACAATAAGAACTTACTGAAATCGCATCTCTGTGGCCAGTAAACTTGTGAAGAAGCTGACAGTCGTCTGGATTCCATAACAATATGAATTTATTTTTACCCCCTGATGCCTGTAATGTAAAAAAAAAAAAACCCACCATAACACAGGGACTCATAAACTGAATAAATGATCCTAATTTGTTCATTTAAATGAAATGTTTAATGAACATAATCATTATACAACAACAAGTGACTTGTAGACCAGAGTCTCCAGTAATTACAAGTATTAACAAATTGTAGAAATACATACCATATAAACTTTCACAGTAATTACAAGTATTAACAAATTGTAGAAATACATACGATATAAACTTTCACAGTAATTACATGTATTAACAAATTGTAAAAATACATACGATTTAAACTTTCACAGTAATTACATGTATTAACAAATTGTAGAAATACATACGATATAAACTTTAACAAATTGTAGAAATACATACGATATAAACTTTCACAGTAATTACATGTATTAACAAATTGTAGAAATAGATATGATTTAAACTTTCACAGTAATTACATGTATTAACAAATTGTAGAAATAGATACGATTTAAACTTTCACAGTAATTACATGTATTGACAAATAGTAGAAATAGATACGATTTAAACTTTCACAGTAATTACATGTATTGACAAATAGTAGAAATACGGACAATTTAAACTTTCAGTAATTACATGTATTGACAAATTGTAGAAATATGTCATTTAAACAGGATTTTACTTTTCTATAAATTTTCTATTTCTATTTGAGTAAAAAATTCTCAAATGGGAAGTAAATAAAAACCAAAACATCTCTCTCACCAACACCGTTTACTTACCAGAAATTTGCCATCTGTTGGCATGGCAAGACAGAGCACGTGGTCGGTGTGGCCAGTGTGGGTGTCCTCCATGCCCTTCCTCCCGCCCTGTATAGTGTGAAGTCGTCTCCCCTCCGTGGCATCCCCTAATTATGCAAACACAGCAAAAACATTAACATACAACGAATTACACGACACCCTCTGGGATGAAATCAGGGGACATAAAAACAGGAACAGTTGATACGTACATTTGATAATGCTGCAGTCTTTGGAGCCACTAAACACATGTCTTTTGTCAGGGGAGATAACTATACATGTGACTGTCAGCTGGTGTCCTCTCAGGACTGTAATGTCATCTAAAGATGGCTGTTCATACTGTATAAATGTCATAAAAATGGTGATAGTTACAACAAAATAAATCAAACATCATAAAATAACAATTTCTATCATTTGAAGAAAACACCTGCAAGAATTCCAACTATAGATATTTTGGAAATCTGTAAGAACTTTCTGTAGATTTGGATTACTGTATATCAATATGATTGCACGATAGATTACAAATATTAAACATGAAGATAAATGCAATTAAACAGGTAAAAATTGCATTCATCTACTTCAAAATCTGAACAAACAAATCACTCATTCATCATCTTGGTGTAGAAAAATCAATCTAATGAACTACAGGAAAAGATAAACTCACAATTCAGCAATGTAAAAATCATAATCCACTTACAAAATCATATGCTATAGTTTTAATCCACTTACAAAATCATATGCTATAGTTTTAATCCACTTACAAAATCATATGCTATAGTTTTAATCCACTTACAAAATCATATGCTATAGTTTTAATCCACTTACAAAATCTTATGCTAGACTTTTAAACCACTTACATTATCGGCAACACATTTCTGTAGTTTTCCTGTCTGCTCTAACTGTAAATATGATATAAATACTATGCACTGCATGAAAAGTAAATCATTTATGTAAGATGAATGAAATGAAATATGAAAAGATAAAGTCTCAATAAAATGAAATAATGAGATCTGTCCAACATCTGCTATGTAAATTGTCTCACATTCTACACGGAGGGCTCTTGATTCCTTAAAATAGGCTCATAATGGGCCTCAATCCCAGGTGTGATGTTCCAAAAAAGCAAATAAAAAAACTTATCCACTTGTTGTCATTTCTGGTCAAATTTTCTTTTCAAAATTCAACAACAATGTATCAGAACAAAACGTGTTCACATAAGTAAATAAACAGGATAAAATGAAATTCCTTATTTTGCCTTTTTCAAACAGTTGGGGGCCCTAGTCCCAGTTCCCAAAAATGTGATTGAAGAGCTCTGACATGCATTGCTTATGTTGCAGAGAATATTTGAAAGAGATAACCACAAATCAGGGCATGCATTCACTTACCAGATCTTGTTTTATTCTATGTGAATTTCTCTTACCAGATCTTGTTTTATTCTATGTGAATTTCTCTTACCAGATCTTGTTTTATTCTATGTGAATTTCTCTTACCAGATCTTGTTTTATTCTATGTGAATTTCTCTTACCAGATCTTGTTTTATTCTATGTGAATTTCTCTTACCAGATCTTGTTTTATTCTATGTGAATTTCTCTTACCAGATCTTGTTTTATCCTATGTGAATTTCTCTTAGGGCTATTCCAGAAATAAATACATGGGGGGGTCGGGAGGCACCTTTTGTATATACCAAGCACCCATAAAAAAAAATAAAAAATTACCCCATGACCCATCAAATTAATAAACTCATTTTACAATGACCCATCTAATAAAAAAAAAAAACTAACCAGACCCACCACAAAAATATTTTTAAAAATGAAAACGGTACAAACCTCGCGAGGTTTTCGGGACAAACATTCTAGTCAATGACGCGGTAATGCCTGTGCGACATTGTATCACAGTAGTTCTGAAGAAAAAATGTCACATCAACAATCAAAGGCATCTATGGCGGGAATGTTGGAAAGATTGGGAGTCCAAACGATGCTATTATCATGAAATGGGTATGGATATGTTTTTCCACGAATCGTTCGTCTTCTAATGGAGCCCGCGCCCGGAGGCCTCTATATCACCATCACACCGTCTGATAAATATAACGCATCGGTACCCTCGTATAAATCAACTAAGGTTTGCCTATTTTTATTAGAAAACGGAATACCTATTGGTTTCAAAATATTCCCAAAATCGATGCACTGTAAACTGTAATAATCTACAGAACAGAGTTCGCTGCCATCATGTCCAAAGGGACCCTACTAAACGCGCCTCTAATTTGAAGAGTGCCGTAATGGAAAGTTATGCGCTGCAAAGAGCGACAACTCGAATAGTTCTATGTTACTTCCGATTTCGAAAGCAGCATTTCGAAAGCACGTTTTCAATTTTCCCTCCGACATTTTGTAACCAACACGACAAGAGCGACAATAAAAATATTCTGAAAACTCAACACCCACGTGGCACAAAATAAAACAATAGAAACTACCCACTACCCATAATAAATATTTTTTTAACAGTCCAACCACGGACCAATTAAAATATGAAAAAATACGACCACCCACACAAAAAAATATCATTTGCCGCCCGACCCCCCATTTGATCATTTCTGGAACAGCCCTTACCAGATCTTGTTTTATCCTATGTGAATTTCTCTTACCAGATCTTGTTTTATCCTATGTGAATTTCTCTTACCAGATCTTGTTTTATCCTATGTGAAATTCTCTTACCAGATCTTGTTTTATCCTTTGTGAAATTCTCTTACCAGATCTTGTTTTATCCTATGTGAAATTCTCTTACCAGATCTTGTTTTATTCTATGTGAATTTCTCTTACCAGATCTTGCTTTATTCTATGTGAAATTCTCTTACCAGATCTTGCTTTAATCTATGTGAAATTATCTTACCAGATCTTGTTTTAATCTATGTGAAATTCTCTTACCAGATCTTGTTTTAATCTATGTGAAATTCTCTTACCAGATCTTGTTTTAATCTATGTGAAATTATCTTACCAGATCTTGTTTTATCCTATGTGAAATTATCTTACCAGATCTTGTTTTATCCTATGTGAAATTCTCTTACCAGATCTTGCTTTAATCTATGTGAAATGATGTCTCTGTGGATGTCATCCTCCTCTCTTTTCTCAGCCTCTACAGAAGAGAAATAATACAAACATACATGTGACATTGCCTTTTCTAGAAGCTGGATAACAAACAGCTTTAGGGGGGGGGGGGGGGGGCTAGAATGGATTCAACACCCCCTTCCCAGAGACTGAAAATCCTGCAGCTTCACCATATCACAATCATAAGATCAATAATTGCATGTATTGTATTCTAATGTATGAGCAGGGATAGTCATTCATTTTCAAATCCATTTGCCCTTCAGGCAACTGAACCCAAACTTTGACTTAATCAAGTGTCATACTTCATGTACAGTGAAATCTGTCTAATATGACACATTCTGGGAAATATATTTTGTGTCATCGTCCGAAACTCATGGTCGGTTGCTCTACATTTACCTCCCATGGGACACAATGCTGATATTTTCATATAACTCATTAAAATGCGTGGCCTTACGTGACCTATCGAGGACCAATGAGAATTGCCATAAGTATCCCGGTACTCAAAGTGTCAGCTGTAATGGCGGTGCCCATGAGTGTGTGTGTTTTGTTGTGCCACTAACAAAGATATATAGATGAAAACTCCAGATTTGGCACCAAAAATGGCTGATTATTTTAACTAATATTTCACTTTCACATGTGCCCCCCCCCCCCCCCTTCGGAAATCCTGTATCCGCGCCTCTGGTATGTTATTATCACTGCTTCATGGTACGTGAATAAAACCAGTCACTTTAAAAATTAGATGCAAATCTGAAGTAAGATATGGTCTTACAATCCCGTTCACAAGTCATTTTGTAATTAGCGAAGGTGAGACATCAACTGTGTTTACAAGAGAGAGGTATGTAAAGATCGAAAGTCACAATTACTGGCTCAAATTGTGCCGACAACACAAATAGAACAAATTACGGCAGTACTTAATATGCAAGTAAGTTTAACATACCTATATAAACCGATGAAATACCAAGGCTGTTAAAAAAACACATTGCTCCCATTTGATGGAACTAAGACTGCTGAACATGTAGACCTGTACATAGACTCGTACACAGTACGATAGTAAACGCTTGGTAACACAGGCTTTTTCCTCCCCTGTCTTTATAGACACAAATACACCCTCCACTTCAATAATGCAGATAAAGCATCTCACTGAAAGTTTTGTAACTTGTCCAACTTAAACGTAGTCAAAATCTTGGCTTCGAAAGCATGTTTTTCTATGCTACCGAGGACTGGAAATAAAGGGCTTTTTCATTGGTTGAATATCACAAGGAACAGTAAAGCGACCAATCACATATAGAAGCTGAGACACACCTTCCAGCAAAAATAATGGCATTGTGCCCCATGTAGAGCGACTGACCGTGGGTTTCTGACGATAATTTTGTGTCAGATTGAAGATATTGGATATTACCACATAAAGAAAATGGAAAAAAGATAATTCCAAAAAAAAAAAAAAGACTGTCGGAATTCACAGTGAAACAGATTACATAGGTGTCTTATTAAAACAGGTTTAACTGTTATGATATAATGTACACACAATGTGAAGAGTTATTCATGTTGGATTCAAGATATCAGATCTTACTGTATAAAGAAATTGAAAAACGATAATTGAAAAAGAAAAGAATGTCGGAATTCACAGTGACACGGATTACACAGGTGTGATATTAGACAGGTTTCACTGTAACAAGATACAGAACACACATTGTTATTATTCTCAAATGATTATTTACCTTCTTGTTCTAGATTGGCCAGATATTCCTTTGCTAATCGTAATTTTTTTTCTGGTGCAGTTTCATCCTCATCTGAAGAAAATTCCAACTCTGTCCTCTTTCCCCCTTCGTCACTGTGAAAAGCAGAACATTGAGGGTACAGATTACGTGTATTCCCACGACTATACATGATAACAATCTTTCTGGGGCCCCCATAAAATAGAAATTTGAGAGCTCTAATTTTTTTTCTCTCATGAAAGACCTCAGGTCTAATACAGTTTCACATACGTCTCTGAAATATCCAAACTGACACAATTTTACTCCCAATCAAGTTAAAATGCTTATTTTTTAAAGAAAATCTGGAGCCCAGCTTGAACAAACAAAACTTTTCTATTATGTATTAAATCATTTGCAATGGAAATATAGTATATATAACGTTTGACAAAGTCTGAACTCAATCATTTCCAGAAGAAAAAAATTTGTGACCAATAGCCATTTTATATATTCAAATACTGGTATTAAAATGGTCACAAAATGTCATGTTTGTGTTATCATAATTCTAATTCAAAGTAAATTTGATCAAATTGAGAACATCTAAGTCATCTATTGGCTTTTTAGCACCAAAGTTTTGTCAGTTGTACAACATACACTTAATTTTGAAACAAAAGCACAAATGTCTATTCTGGTGTGTAAATACATGAAGATGAATCCCTGATGATATGATACTCTCAAGATTGTTTCAACTTTGTATACTAGCTGTCTTCGATAAAAGAAGATAGAAAGTGAAAGTAGAGTGGAGGCAACAGGTCCTGCTGAACAGAACTTACCAACAGGACCCATGCAAATCTGCTGGCTTCATCATGTTCATTTGTAACATTCAAAGCATCATAAAACTTTTAAAAAATTAAATTTTCTCTTAATGTGAGAGAGATAGAGATAGACAGAGGGAGGGAGAGAGAGAGATACCTTTCTATTTCTGATTCACTCGAGATTTCTTCATTCTGTAACCGTAACTTCCTCCTTTTCTGTTTTGATGCTGCTCCACTAAGCGATACTTGTGGTCTCTGATTTTTTGTCTTTAGGAAATAAAGAAAAGGTTAAGAAAGTTTGAAGCAAGTACTGTAATGTTTACCCACTCTTTAATACAAGTATAAAAAACTTGTTGCTTTATGATATGGAGGGACTTAACATGAATTAATAGCATCTGGAAATATTTTATGAAACTTACACCTGACATATGAATACTAAGGTTTTAACTTGACTGGCATTTTTAAAGTTTCACGTCAACAAAAACCTATAAACATTCTATCATACAAATGTATACTATTTCAGGTAACATGTACTCTCTTCAACGAATATCTCTTTATTTGGTCCCAATCAATCTTATTCCATTCATAATTGTAAGTTATATGCTTTCATGTGACTGATTGAAAATGAAACATCACTTGTATCTCTTCAAAAATCTTGGTAGAATTGATAAGGACCAGCATGAATAGTGTGACCTTTGGCCTCGTGTATATTAGAACATGTAGAATTTACAGCCATTTGCTTTATTCTGAATCACCATATAACCTATGACCCCTTGGCAATACATGGATACTAGTTGTTTTAAGAAATTAGACCCATTTAGCCTACATGTAGTATTTTGGGTTACATGGACTATGCATATCAGCGTGGGTAGCTCAGTGGTTAGCGCACATGACTAGTAATGCAGGAGTCTCACATTCGATTCCCAGTCCAGCCATAAATTTTCTCCTTTCCTATACATATATTGCATTTGGTGCCGATGACCACCCTTGGTGAAAGTCCTGTCAGGGCAAAAGAATCTGGGTTATGTTTTCGAAGGTAAAGAGAAGTTTAAGGAGGGAGGAAAATGTAGTAGTTAGAGCCATATGGACCATGGATATCAGCCTGGGTGGCTCAGTGGTTAGAGCACCTGACTAGTAATGCAGGGGTCCCAGGTTCGATTCCCGGTCCAGCCAGGAATTTTCTCCTTTCCTATATATATCACACTACACAAGTGTAAGCAGTCATCGTGCCTTATGATTACCCATGAGAAAGTATAAGAAATATCAATCTATTAATCAACTGATCACTGCTTATGGATACAACATACATTTGGTACTTGAGTGGTATCAGATTTGAAACAGGTTATCAGAGATTCTTCATTGCTGTCTTAGTTATCAAAAACTGTATGCAGTTTTTTCCACATGGCACAATTCTTTCTTTCTTCAGTTAGCATATTGACAAGACACAGTGAATTTCAATACGATCAAATTCAGATCTTTGGTCCCCTTTGGTAATGTTATGTCGCTACACATTAATACTGGAGCGGGTCAAAGATCTTATTTTAATCAGTGAATTTTATTGTCATATCAATGATGAATTAAAATCTACCATCCAACAAACATGATACATGTATTATATGTCTACAAGTGCTGGACAAAAGCTTGAACTCTTTTCCAAATTTATTTCATTCATTAGTACAAGTTTTCAAGAGAATGCACAATATACAATAACATGCATGTACTCATATATACCACAGGTGTTTTGTCACTTGGCCACACACTAAGCTGTGATCAATAAGCGTGTCACACATCTGTGCAATTATATTTTGGGGCACTGGACATACGAAATACACTGCGATACTTTACTAATTAAAATACATACTGACATACACATCTGACTGGGATATAAAAGTGATTCGAAACACCCTTGCCAATCATACCAACAGATGACGTCACCTACCTTTGATTTTGATTGCTTTTTTCCTTTGGATTTTATAAAGAAAGGCATCTTGCTATCATAAACACGTGAAAAGATGAGCCTGCACGTTGTTTTCTACTTCTAGTCAATGTTTGTAAAGCTCTTGTATTAAATTATTCTTTATACTCATTTGCTTCAAACACTCAAAAGATCTCTATGCTAATAATAAAACAAAAAGGTTTCCAACTTTCTGTTCCGGATTATCTCTTCATTTTTTTTTTTTTTTTTGAATAGGTTCCAAATAAAAAAGAAATCATTCCCGATGTATAAATATCATATTCATCGTTTCTCAAAATCAAAATGCATAGAATAGATATTTTTTTGTCACGGGCAATAACTTCTATACTAATATTTCCCTATTGTACGTTTATCATACAATGATTTCATTGATATCCACAATTAATCTATTTATATTCATAAAGCAGCAGTATTTTGAAACAATATTGAAATTAAATCTGTCTCATTTTGATAAGTATATATATATATATATATATATATATATATATATATATATAGTGTTAATGAAAATGGTTGTTGATATTGTATCGTGTACATGTAGTGTATGGTCAATTTTTAACCATTTGACAGAAGTTGTGAGGACAGAAAGTACACTATGAGGACAAAATTCTGTCCCCACAATTACGTCCCCCATAAACGTGATCCACAGCATGTGAAAGATGTAATTACAAAATATTAGATTAGTGAGGACAAGTGGTGTGGGGGCATGTTCTCACTAATGTTCTCTCTCAAAACCCTTTTTTTTTCTCCACAATTCGAAAGTCTAGAGAGTATTAGATAAACTTGTATAGATCTACTGTAAGTATCCCTATAGCTATACATAACACAGTACATTTTTGCCTTTACAATAACATTTCTGGACAATGTGAGGACGTCCTCACTTAAACGTCCAGGTCCAGGTCCAGGTCCAGAGAGAGAGAGAGAGAGAGAGAGAGACTATACCACATCATTAGAAATGCTAGCTCACTAGCGAGGCAGAATAAGTTCCCTCTTTAATTACAGTCCGCTACAATATAAACTTTTATCTCGACAGAATAGAGTAAACAAACAAGTGTGTTGGCAGGCTTTTTTGTCATGGCTTTACTTATTCTAAAATATAAATGACAGAACAAAATTATGGCACGCCAAATTCACAAAAATGAGCTAAACATAATTTCACAGTTGATAAACTAGGTTTATCGACTGTAAACTATAATTTACGGACCGTAAACTATAGTTAACGACGTTAATCTATATTTCACATATGTAAACCATAGTTAACAGATAATCTATGTTTCACAAGCGTAAACTATAATTAACAATGAAAACAACCATTAGCGATTGCAAAACATAGTTTATCTGATAAATACGGTTTCACGATTGTAAACTACGGTTTACAAGTCTGATAAATATAGTATCACAATTTGTGAAACTAGGATTAACAATTGTGAACTATAGTTAACGAATGTAAATTATAGTTTACAAATGTGAATCTGTATTTATCAGCAAAATCTATTATTAACGTTTATTTAACGACAGATAAACTTGGATTAGCATTTGTAAACTATAGTTTTACGGATGAAAATTATAGTTAACTAATCGTTAACTATAGTTTACAGTTCGTAAACTATAGTTTACAGTCGATAAACCTAGTTTATCAACTGTGAAACTATGTTTAGCTCATTTTTGTGAATTTGGTGTGCCATACAAAATGCAATACAATGTATAAATGATAAATGAAAACTTACAATGAGCAATGAGACATCAATGATTATACTCCATATTGTCAATGACCCAGAATCGTCAATGCTTAACCAGTATTCACAATGAAGTCCATCATCAATAAGCGTTCAATATTCATAGGTCAATGAAGTTAAATGGTACATGTAAATGTTCGATATTTTCGTTGTATGATGATCAATGGATTTTACACACAATGGTCTACATCGACCTTTCCAATAGTGTATGATGTAGAAACAATGAAGATAGCACAATGACAGAAGCCCAAATTATTGGCCAGAGACTCTGGAAAATTAACAGAATCTGCTGCAGGGCTTCAAACAAAATTCGGATAGCTGAGATTCGGCCCTTTCCGTGAATGGAGTACGAAGTCGGATACACAATGACCTGCCCGGTAGTTGAGTAAAGCCATGACGCATTATCGTAGGATGGCGAGAATCACGGAGAACACCAATACCTGGAATTAGAAAGAAAACACGACAGCAAGCAAACAAGGGGTTCATTTGCAAACTAAGAAAACTCATAAAAAAACTAAATTATGGGGAAAGGGTGGGAGGGGTTGAAGAAACGTTTTCTTGTCGTGAAATCTGTAAAGGAAGCGATTATTGCGCATGGTCAAGATGATGATGTTGTGGAGATTGACGATGATCACCGATGGGCGTTGCAATAATCACTGACATAGGGGTTGTCTATCTTGAGCACATCATTGTTCTATTCGTTATGCCTGACATCTTTAAAAAGTAGGCAACATATATATTTCATTTGTCAGTGCGCTGCTTTACGCCGGTCATTTGGCCGACGCAATGACTTACGTCGATCTCAAACAAATGAAATTGACCCAAAGGACGTTTGAATTCACGCGCATGTGCCTTCGAGGTGAATACAACATTTGATGTCTACAACATCTGGCCAAAAATAAAGTGGGGATTTCAAAATTGATACAACTGATCAATTAGTAAATTTAGTTTTTGTGGTCCCTATGGCTCGGTTTTCTACTCACTGTCAACTACTGGGGGTATATATTGCACGATAATTGTAAAGAACCAAGAGTTAATTTGATTACAAAATGGAGTAAATGTTGTTGAATTAAAGTAAAATTTAACACGAAAATGACAACTCGCGTCTCTATAATCACTTTCGACGATAAGTCTTGCAGTCTAGCAGTACACAAAGATGGCCGACTAGGTATCGTTTCGTAGGCGGATCCAGGAATTTGACATCGATGTTTTAAAATGTTATCCATATTGGAATATTTTTATTTTTTTTTACACATTTAAATCAGTTTCATGATACATATATGAATGTACATGTATTTAATTCATCTATAAGTATACAATCATTATCTTCTCACGAACTATACATGTACACTGTGATATTCATGGTACACGTACACTTGTAAGTGCTTTGAACGGACAAAAATGGTTATGTCAACCGCGAAGTTGTCATATGTATAAAACTTCTATTCGTACTTGGCGATGTAGAAGAAAAAAAAGAAATTGAAAAGATGTATTTCTAATTTCTCATTGATTTTTATTTCATAATAGTGAAAAAAATTAAACAAAACATATAGTAAAGAAACTTTCTTTACATGTATTAAAGGTAAAACACAATACCTTTAAAAATGAATATAGAGCTTTTGATACAAAATACAATGAAATACATCTTGCGAGTCCAGCTCACAAAAAGTTTTTTATGCTTACTACAAGCACATATACATTAAATTACAGATTAACAATACCAAACTTTCACACTATACGTAAACCATGCATATACACTTGTACGTAATGTCCTAGAGACTTATAATTATCACCTCTAATAGAAATATAAAAGGATTGCATATTTCAAATACATGTAGTTTGGAAACTCTAGTATAATTTAGCAAATAATCCTAGCGGTATCAGTTGTATAAGATTTCTGTGATATCTTCGTTAAAACTGCTTGCCCATTCCCATTCTGCGCTATCGTATTTTACCATCATAATTACATGTAGGCCTACTGCCATCTCAATGTTTATACGGCGATAGCATCGTATTAATCATGATCTATTTGTAGAATAATCTTCCTGACTGAATCCTCCCGTCTTGGAAGATAGATCCGCGAAATAAAGTTGTAAGAGGTAGGTAAAGCACTTTTAAATATGGAGTCCGCTCTGGCTCTCCCTCACACATGTCACAATATAAAAACCGGGGTAAGAGTCAGAGGAATCTCGGATTACATTTCCATAGGATCTCCGTAATGGTACAAAATAATTTTTTGAATAACCGATAATAAGCTCCGTGTATTAGTACCAAATTTTACACCAATAGGAGTACTAACTTTGTGCTTGAGCACGTCTAATAAAGATGTTTTTCATTAAATATCATGTACAGCATGCAACATTCTTCGTCTGCTCCGCCATGCTTGTTATCGCGAGATCTCGTAGGTGGATGAAAGGTGAAGGTAACGAACAGTGATCATTCTCGAAACTCCCATAAGCAATACAAAATAGAGAGTTGGGCAAACACGGACCCCTGGATATACATGTACCAGAGGTGGGTCAGGTGCCTAGGAGGCATAAGCATCCCCTGTCGACCGGTCACACCCGCCGTGAGCCTTATATCTACTGAAAATGTAGAACCCTTTACTCGAGCCATTCCGACAAAGAAAGGAAAATCATATGGCTGCAGAAAGAATTTATAGTCTGTTGTTCGTTCTTTAACTTGATATTAAATTTAAACCTTTTCAATACCGACGAAATAGCTTTCTCCTCCGTACTCGTCCAATGACGTAAATTCTACATTATATGGCATGCGATACATGTAACGTGACAATCGGAAGTTGAAACTTCAATACATCAAACATGGCGCACAAATATGAATCGAGAAATTGGAATACATGTATATCAAAATTGCTGAAAACAGTAGAATAGAGCCTCACAAATCGTAAATTGCAGGTTGTAAATCTACATGTATATAATGACTAAGAAACATAGAATATCACTTTATTTACGTAAAGAAAGTCAGCAAATAATTAGACTGATCGAAAATGTTGCGGGAGTGAACCACTCCCACATTCGCACCATTACGGAGATCCTAAGGAGTTGTAGTCCTCTCCTAAAAAAAAATTGGAGAGGGCTACATGCATTATTGCAGCTAATCTAATTAGGTCACATCTAATCTAAAATACTGTTGTTGAAGTTATGAATGAATAAGAATACTTATGACACACAGCTTGACATAAACTCGTCGATTCGTGTTTTGATTATCAAAAGCATGACTATTAGTTGTAAACTCTCAGGTGACATCTATTCGCATCCTCATTTTCTGTTTATGCACACAATCGCTAAAAGAACTGTTACGAGAATGAATCCCGATTTGGGTCCGAAGGCAGTACCCTCGGAAGCCGCCGTGCACGAACAAAGAAAGCCCCAAGAACTGTCAAATGCTGAAAAGAGAAATAAAGTATAATCAACTGTATCTATATATGCACGAGGACAAGGGTCATCCCACACACTTTTGTAATTTTCATTAAAACTTTTGACACAGGTACCTAGAGAAAACCGTGTAAGATTACATGTAATCATCAATGTAGTGTAAATGTAAACCAATTTTATTTATTCGCGAGCGAGAAATTTTCGCGAGGTTCTTGATAACCCCATCATCGCAAATATTTCTCGCCACGAAAGTAGACTTTCATGTCTCTTGTGTTCTTTAAAATAATCTCGGTCGCGAAAATTAGTCGCCGTGAACAGTTCATCACTTGTAAATCGCGAAATAAAGTCATCACGAATAAGAGTTGGTTTAAAATCATGGTACAATTAAGTCTTATGAAATCATAACCAGAAATACATTTAGGGTTAAATTGTAGGGGAAAAAAGTAGTTTTAATGAAAAACAGGAAAAATTACACATATACAGTACAGTATATATAAAGTTCTGATTCATAGAAGTACATATTTACAGGATTCCAGCATTTAAATTAAATGATTCAGAAATACTTACAGGATGTGCTAGAATTGGAACAAGAGTAGGTCACGTCTCTGGACACTCGCGTATCAATAACCTTTCCCTTGTAACAGCCTAGGATGTAGGGCCAATCATACGTCATGTAGTAACGGTAACTTCCACTACCGCTTGACCCGTGACATTTGTCAAGGTCAGAGGTAGTTAAATTGGAACCTCCACTATTATGCCAAGAAGCCAAAGGGCCGTATATAGGATATCCATCAAATGCTACACCTATATAAGAAAAATGATTTTTAAAGCAACGTGAGGTATTATAATGTAACCTTCAATGTGGGTATGAATAAATCAAAGTTCTCCCCCCCCCCCTCCCCTTCAGTACATGTATGAATACAAAAGTTACAATGAGAATGAATTATGTAACTAGATTTTGAAAATTGCGAATTGAATAAAGAAATGTTTAAGTTTTTAAACTTTCATTGTTTTCATATCCTCCATAAAACAAACCAAGATATTCATTTCATATAGTGTGACGAAAAGCACAGACATTTTTGTCAAGTTCAAGGGTCACTTGAGCGTCACCGTATCTATATCGGGAAATGGTTCGTTATTGATTGATTAATTAAATATTGTTTAACGTCCCTCTCGACCTTATATGGAGACCACTGCCAGTGAAGGGCTGCAAAATTTAGACCTATGCTCGGCGCTTATGGCCATTGAGCAGGAAGGGATCTTTATTGTGCCACACCTGCTGCGACACGGGACCTCGGTTTTTGCGGTCTCTTACGACAAGCAAGGGGTACTGGGGACCTATTCTAACCCGGATCCCCACGGGATGGTTCGTTACTGAAAACAAATTTGTGAGTGTTACATTTTTTTTCATTTTGGGATGGACTATCATCCTCCTCTATCCCAAAGACATCCCTCCAGCACTCAGAACATTCAAGTATATATTTTACAACCAGTGATCCGAACAATAACGATTAATATTGACAAAACACTAAAAAAATTATGCATGATTAATATTGACAAAAATACCAAAAAAGAAAAAAGAAAAAAAAAAAGAGAAAGAAATTATACATGATTAATATTGACAAAAATACTAAAAAATGTGTATGTTTAGTAAATATAACTACCTATGAATTCGTCCACACCCTTGCTGTAGACACAGTTGTATGGTAGTTTATGGTAGTGGTAAGCACCTGTGTTCGTAGCATGCCCATCACAGCTATCAAACGTCTCCGCGTTACTCCCCTCCACTGCGTTGTAATTTCCGGAAGTGAGAGGGTTGTAGAGCGCCACGCCTGTCTTTGCGATTCCGATCTTTCCCATGGGAAGACAACCGTAGGACGTCTGGTCTTCCGGGGTGTTGTGGATGTCTATTTCGTAGTTCTGAGCTGTCGGTGAGTTCGGGTTGACCATCTGCCAGGCGTGGTCCGGCATTCCACTGGCACTTATTTTGATTCTATAAAAAACAGAAAGCAAATTAAACTGTTCATTTAATCTAGATTTGACAAATTCGATGCATCCCTTTTTCTACAATTTAATATATGCCATGATGCATGCGTAAAAAGGGATATTGTGTAAGATCTTCCAATTCTATGAGACTTGCCTGTTTTGGGCAGAATAAGTTGTGGAGTCGACACTGACAGTGGCCTGAAAGCTTCCGCTAACAGTAAAGGCATTGATTTCAGCGGTCGTCAGAGCGCTTGTTCTATACACGCATACGCAGATCAGAACGACCACAGATGTACATAAAATCCTTCTATCCATTTCCTACAATATATCAGCAGTTAAATAACAACGGAAAATTAACACATAAATACGCAATTGTACAAATGAAATGGTCATCATTAAAAGTACAATTTTTACTGACCTCCTATTGCAAACGGAAATCGTCACTTGAGCACAAAGCAATATTGCAAAATTAAGGATTAATGGGAAATCTGCATGGACCAAATTTGACCAAACTTGCCACAAAGCATCTCCAAGTTAACAGAATTTCAATTTATCTGAATGGAAGGCAATGTCCTTTTTCCAAGGGAAGATGGCAAAACCTGTAGACAAGTCTCCTTATACAAGTATAACGAAGACTCAAATTTGTTCAAACCCGAAGTCCCGATGACAGGTCGGGCAACAAGAGGGATTCAAGATTGTACACAGAAACATGTAGATACAGTTCTTAAAAATCTTCTCAACAACTACATTGGCGCATTATTTTGTCATATTCATGTGTTTACGAGTTTCTTTATGCGTTACATATTCAAGTATGTTCACAGTAAGTCCACAAAAGGGGTTCCAAGTTTTACGTGGGATTTTATTGGAAAAGTCTTTAAAAGAATCACACGGCTTCACGCTGAAATAGAAGTATGTTCATCTACATTACAGTAGGTTCGTATACTCGCTATGCACCCCATCTTTGAAGCATTCATTGTACTGTATATACATATCACAACTTCACCATCACTTGAAATTATGTGTGAATATGTAATCCAATATTAAAACAAAGTTCATATTTGCAAATGAAAAGAAAAACAAAAGAGGAGTGAGGAGCTTGATAGTTGTTCCCTTCTTGTAATGCATGCACATATCAAATTGTGAAACATAAGGAAATGTATTAGTTTGTAAAGTAATGTTTTGTTTTGTTTGCTTACAGGGTACAAAAGTACTTTATCGGGAGGCTGCTATTTGCATCATGAAAGGTGAAGATAACGAACAGTGATCAATCTCATAACTCCTATAAGCAATACAAAATAGAGAGTTGGGCAAACACGGACCCCTGGATATACCAGAGGTGGGACCAGGTGCCTAGGAGGAGTAAGCATCCCCTGGCGACTCCTCACTCCTCTTTGTTTTTTCATTTGCAAATACTCTAATGTAGATGAACATATTCTATATCCAGCGTGAAAGGTATAAGAATGCGATGGAATGATGGGAGGAATATATACAATCGAATGGCGGACCACAAGTCTCCAGTGTAGAATGGTTGCAAGTGTAACAAGAGAAACGTTAACGGTACATGATACGCTCGTCTTACACAGAAGAGTGTTTGGGTATTTATGAAAATCATGAGTTGTAAAACTTCACACCAGGCAGTATCAGCCATCATCAAGCGACATAAATGAAATTTCTGTTGCATCGCATGAATAAAAGGTCCTAACTTAAAACCTGTACCTGGGGGAAGATACATGTAGACAAGCCAAAAGCTCTGTGTGTAAAATATTTCTCCAAATTTCACTTAAATTCAACAACCAAACAACCATTATTTTTTTTTCAAACATTAAAAAAAAAAAAAAAAAAAAAAAAATCAGAAAATTGCTGGGAATCAAAATCATCGTAATGCACACATTTTTCAGTTGTTTACTAAGGCCCTACTTGTAAACTGTGAAAGGTGTTAAATGGACACCCATGTACTTACTTTGTAATACAATTGTAGGCCTACATGTATTTCTTCTAAACTGACTAAATTCAACAACCTATAATTAATTTTCTCAGAAATTGAAAGAAATAAAAATTCTTGCCACATGCACATTTTCAATACCCATACAAGCACTCTGTAAAATAAGGTCCTCAATTGAAAACTATGGGAGGAGTTAGACCGACAAATCATGCTCCCTCCATATAACATTAAGTAAACTCCTGCAAAGGGGGAGGGGGATGTCCAAATATATCAAAATTACAACAAGATCTAAAGTGACCCACAAATAAGTTACACAGCAAGTTTTAGCTTGATATGTGATAGAGAGAAATAAAAATAAGAAACAGACCCCCCCCCCCCCCAACAGACCTAGACATCCTGTACCATAAGATTTCCCTCTAAAGACGAGTGTATCAGACATTGTTTTAGTTTTATTGAAAAAATTGACCTTCTTTAATATGGTTTGTATGATTAAATAGATCATTAAATATTTACACACACAATGTGTGTGTGTGCGTGTGTGTGTGTGTGTGTGTGTGAGAGAGAGAGTATTTATATAAAGCCGAGGTATACATATGATGGATCTGCATGTATCAACATCGAAATAAGGTACTGCAATAATCCGACATGTCATCGTTTCATCTTGACAACTATACGAGGAAATGCATGCGCATGGCAGCAACAAAGATTCAGCATTTTAAACGAAGAATCAATATTCTATTGAATATACAATAACATTGCTTGAAATGCTGTGCAATCTATTGATTATGATGATGATGATTTTGAAATCAAAATAAGTACACGATTCCATATGTATAAATGTAGTCGCGTGTCCCTATTTCAATTTAAAATAGAGAACTACAGTAAGTAATGAAAAATGAAACCGACTTACTTGGTGAAATAATCCGTTCCTCCTCGAGAATGAACGACTGAATCTTGGTATATAATATTAGTTCTTACAGGTATAACAAACAGCCGCCACCCCTATGGTCGTGTGTAGCTATAACTCACACCTCAAGTACTAATGTACGGATAGTAAATCATACCTCGTGTTGAGGTTTAATTACATATGTATATACCCACACGGCTTTATATTACCCGACCATTCAATACGTAGTCACGATCTATGTAGTGAATTAAATCTTAAAACAATGCATGCTGTCGAGTTGTTCTGCTGATGCAGATAAACTGGTTGATCATGGTGCAGCTTTAAAACCCTGATCGAATAGCGATCCTAATCTACCCACTGAAGGGCCCATATTACAATGGTAACGTGAGGAACGGTGTCTGTGTAGTCTTGGATATTGGTAATTCTTCATCTTCGTTTAAATTACGTAAATAGCACAGCTAAAATAAATTCGGTCATGCAACAAAGTCATGCGTGCTGCAGATTGCTTTATTTCTGTTATTGTATAACGGACATGTGTACTAGCAGTGAAAAAAGTAATGTTCGTAAATGTAATATATTGATTGAAAATACACAAGATTATTGATGATGGAGAGAATCGATTAGAAGCACCAGTGGATAAATCTGCAGTTAAAAACATTTACTCAATGAAATGAAGAAAATGGCAGATAGTGATTTCTTGTATTATTGATCCACATTGTCTTGTTCATACATAGTTATTACAGTTGTTATTTATTCCAACAATTTTCAATACTAATCACTGTTGAAATGTAAGATATTTAAAGTATTCTTATGTGTCTCAAATCAATGTCTTTCAATATCTTTTTGTTTGTATTGTTTTATTATACTAATAATGATAATATATATATATTGTATATGTCATATAAGTTCAGAAGGACCCCATTGGAAATAAGCTATATGGCTTTCATGGGTTATCCTTGGCATAGGCATATACATTAATTTACTCACTGTGCTCTTAAAATCAAATAGCTGTTAAAATTTACCTTTTATCTTATGTATTTAACAACAACTTTTGTTTTAACTATGTGTTCCGTTGTGATATTGTCTTGTATATTTATATTGTATATGTGCCCATTCCTAAATAAATAAACTAAACTAAACTAAAATAACCGACGATGGCCTTCTGGGTAGATTTTGTGAAACGGTACAATGCGTTTGAAAAAGATTATAAAATCACAAAAAGAACTGTGTTACTTGGCAATAATGATGGAAGTTGTTTGGAAATTTTTCTTCCTTTGTTAACAAAAAAGCACATTTATTACTCCAGATCACAGGGCTGCGGAAAACCCTAATTGTCCGATGCAATTAATTTGTTTAAATACTATAGAAATTTAGAAAAAATATTGGTAAAATGTATTTTATAGCAAATCCAAAATAGTTTATTGAAAATCATAATATATTCATATATGCAAAAGAAAATAATTACCTTTATCGTTGAATGTGTGTGTGTGTGTGTGTGTGTGTGTGTGTGTGTGTGTGTGTGTGTGTGTATAATTTATGATGTATGTATATGTGTGTGTGTATAATATATTATATTGGATGCAGAAGGTGCACAGAGTAATTGCAAGTGTGAAAGAGTGACTGTAGATTACAGTTGTATGTTTGTATATATAAATATGTTTAAAATACAAAAATAAAGCATTGAAAAAATAAAATAAAATGTCTCTGATTCAACACTTTAGTCGAACAATGTACTGCGTTAATCGACTTTTTCATGAGACTTCGAATATCTTCTAAGTTCTAAATTTATTGATATTCGAGAAATTAAACTGTGTTTTCTCTAAACATGCTCTTAATTGCCAATATTACTATAGCTTTGAACAAACAATGTGTGGATCCGCCTCTACAAAACTTAGGAACGACTTAGCTTGTACTAAACGCATCCATTCCGGAATGGGTTCGAACAAAACATAAACATCGATTGAGAAGGGAATCTAACAATGATAGAAAACCAGCATCGGGGACATCTGGAGCAAATTCTCAGCAGAAGTAAGGTAAGGAGATATCTCAAGTTTCCATTTGATCAATCATGCTGTAAATTATGGGGGTGATTATTTAGTTTGTACCATAAATTCATGCATAAAATTAGCATTCGAACCAAGATCCGCCTTAGGGAAGGTCAGGGTCATTGGAAATTTGTTTTCGTAAAAATGCAATATTCGAGATAAATAGGATATTTTAAATACTGTTTTTCAAAGTAAAGACAAGATGAAAATTCGAAGAAAACAGCAAAATTCATATGAAATACTGCAAATCGATGCCCGATATCATTGTTTTGGCCATTGTTTGCGGCTTGTGAGGTCGTGCTAAAACACGGTATACGCGCGGTAGACATACATTGTAGTTTTTAAAATTCACTCTTGAAATATTTTAGTTATAATCTAAAATGAATAAATAAACAAAGTAAATGAAAGTATTACTTTTCTTGGATTCATATCAATAAGGACAGTTTCAGTTTGATTAAAGACTTTGAAATTGACTGTTGACATGATTAAACTTGCGGTTATGCTAAAATAACAAAAGTATTGATTTGTCATTGCTTGAGAATGAAATTTAGCATGTACTATTTCTTTCAAATAGTATATATATATATATATATATATATATATATAAAAGCTGTTGATATGATTTTTCTGACCTGTTGACCTGTGTTTTAGTTATTTTAAAAGAGCAAATTTGAATTAAAAGAAAAGAAGATTAAAAAAAAAAAAAATTAAAAAAGGAAAACAAGAATTTTTTGGCATCCAGAAAAATGTGACCGTTTAAATAATTTACAAAGAGTTGAATCATGGGATTTATAGCTAAACTTTTCTTTGAAAAAATAAATAAAATTCCAGTATGAATGTCATAAGAAACATGTAGAATATTTTATTATTAAGTATACATTTACATGTTATGACATATGGATTTAGCATAGTTACATGTAAAAAGTGAAAAGTTCTCAATAGAAATTTGTCAGTTCAAACTTGCCACAGTTAATTTTTGGATGAAGGGGATCAATTGGTTAAAGTGAAGGATCACATCCCTTACAAAGGGAGATGCAAACAGTGGACAGAAGTATTGGAATGGTTAAAAGTCCCAAGTGCTATATTTTTCATGCAAAATCATGTTTGTATTCAATATTTTTTAATGTTTTAAGCCAATTTTGACCCAATTTCATATCACATTTATTGAACTTGGAATCCTTTGTACTTTCAAACTTTTTTTTATTGATATCTTTTTGATGCACAAATGCTTGAGTTTAGATTTAAACTGGTCTGATTGTCTCATTGTGTGTTATTTTTGTTTGCTGATTTTTTATATCTGCTGTCAAGGTTTTCACTCATATTGAGACGTCGCTAGCTGTAGATGAAGTCTACAGACACATGTTTAGACCTATATGCATGGTGCTCAGGTCATTTTACATGTAATAAATGGTGAGGGTTCTTTATTTTCCAACTCCTGTTGCAACATAAAACTTCAGTTCTAAGGCCTCATCCAAAAGACTTGCGACTCGCACTTCTAAATGCAGAGGATTTGGCATAGGAGCAGTCAGAACCTATCTTTACATCTTACATTGGACGCAGTCAAGATATGGGTGGAGCTCAAACTCACAACCTCCCACACAGAAAGCAAACACTCTAGCCATGGAGGTGCCATGCTGTCTGTAAGGAAGAAATGATAAGAATAGGGTAGAGTGTTTGAAGGATCTTTGCAGGAAGCGCTGGACCAGAAAAACCATAACTTGCATATAAGATTCATCAAATCAATATCCTCTGAGCCAGGGTGAGGCCAAAATAGGATTTTAAAGATTTAGAATAAAGAAATAGAGGAATATTTATTTAAAATGTTCTCTAAAATTACGAACTCCAAGGTCCAATATAACAAATTAATATGCAAGCATTTAATGTAGATTCTTTTTTGTTCATACAGGGGTCAACATTTACGTTTGTCCGCTTGTCTGGTACCAGTGGAAAAACATTTCGGACAAGTGAATATTGATGGGCAATTGTCCGATTGGACAAGTGCTGTTTTATGTAAAGAAGTTTCCAAACAATTTTGTGAAAAAGTTTATCGGTAGTTGAGAGTCGGAAGTACTTGTATAATGCATAGAAAATGAACTTCGATCGCTATGTAAACTAGCTGAGTCAAACTCCATCGGGAGTGGTGTTCACTTATTGCGTACTTCTTTCAATCACCCATTGCAATCTCTTACCAGAGAGCATTACGCTACGCTCCACAACGTAGCGCGCCCTCTGGTGAGATAGCATCCATGGATCTTACGAAGTCATTGATTCAAGATGGGAAGTCTAGATAAAATTTTGTTTTATGCGTTTGTTGTTTTTATCAAGAGAATAAGATAAAAAAAAAAAATCAATCAAGCAGGTATAAAAATAAACTATATATTAAGTAAATTAAATACAGTTTTCAAATTGATGATATTATATCCTTTTTAGAAAATTTTTCGGACAAGTGAAGTTGAAGTTCGGACAAGTAAATATCTTTGACTCTTGTCCAAATGGACAAGTAGGAAAAAAAGTTAATGTTGAGCCCTGTCATATTATTACTCCTGGGGTTCAAGGTTGGGTTAAGAATTTTTAGCTACCAGATTAAAGTTCAAGAGAGCCTTTGTGATCACCTGTTGTCTGTCATCTGCTGGGTGTCAGTCCATCCATCTGTCTGTCTGTGAGTTTTTCACATGGTCATCTTCTCCTGAACCATTGGGTCAATGTGATCCCAAATTGGCACAAAGCATCCTTGTGTAAAGGGCATCCAAGTTTGTTTTAATATTTCAGGATCTATATCCTGTAGCAATTTATTAAAATTGGGTGATATATTAAAAGAAACTTCTTCTCAAGAACCACTGGGCCAGAAAAGACAAACTTTACGTGAAAACTTCCTTAAAGAGTGAATATTCACAGTTGTTCAAATGATTGTCTAGTAAGGTAGGATGGGGCCATAATAGGGGATATAAGTTTTAAATAGGAATTTATTGGTTTGATTTTTAAAATTTCTTTAAGTCCCTTTGAGGGAGGATTTTTCTTTCATATTAAGGCATCGCCTGTTTTAGGTGAAGTACTACCAATTCAAACCAATGCTTAGTGTTCAGGGCTGCATGTAGCAGAGAGGGCTCTTCAATTTGTCAATGTCTGCTGTGGCATAGGACCTCCATTTTTAAGGTCATACATGTAATTGAAAGACCCTTATTGATTCTCGCTTCTAAGATGGGGGCACATTAAGTGGCAAGAAATGAAATATACAACATTTGTAATGTTCATCTGTTACAGTCAAAAATTTGACGTCACAGTGTGATGGGCAGATGCTAACTCGGTGCAGATTGAAAAGGTCTAAGCTTATCACCGCGCACGGGTGGAGACATTTTTTTTCAGCGCAGGTAGTGCAGATTAAAGTTTGTTCAAATTGTTAATGCATGTATATCGGATTTCTTCACCTTAACAGAAGAATGAGATGTTCTTCATATTGATATTGAAGCATTCCCATATTGTGTGGATTCAGAGATCCTGTAGAGTTAGATTTGGGTAACAATTTTTATTGGGAATAAAGAGTGGGGTGGTGGGTGGGTTAAAATCATTTGAAGAATAGCAGGGCTAATGTTACTCAGGTGAGAGCTGTGACCCATGGGCCTTTGTTTATGATATGACCTATTGTCAAGTAATGTTTCGTGTTTCATAAACTACTAGGTAGCATCACCTCCATCATTCCCATTGCATGGAAACGTTTTTTTCAAACATTTCTTAACCAATCAGATTTGAGTATTTTATTTACATGAAAGTAATATGGGTTTCAAGTCTTGCTTGCTTAGGGATATAAGGCACATTCTTAAAATCTTTCTCGCAAGAAACACAAGGGTAGAATTTGTCAAAACAATACTCATGCATCTTAATGTAGTATAGATTTAAGCTTGTTCAAAGTACAGCTCCAAGGACGAGGGCAGGGCTACGATAGGGTTTATATCTTACATAGGGATATAAAAATCTTTTCAAGAATCACAAGGTATACAGCCTGTCAAATTAATCTTCAAGCATCCTCATGTAGTTTAGAATTCAGTTTGTTAAGTTCACACCAAGTTTGTTCACATTTGATGTGGCCCAAAATTCAAGATGGGGCCACAGAGATTGTGAATATTGATAATGGCAATAGAGTATCGATGAATGCAGTTTTATGTTGTAGTCACTTGAATCTATGCAGCTATGGTAGAGGAGCAGCACTTCATGTAGGAGTGTTTTAACAGGGTATGGCAAAAAAATCCTGCCAAAATACAGTTTGTGTGCAGGAAAAGTGTGATATGGAATAGTTTTGAGACTTTTGATGATAAATGGACAGAAATAAAGATTTTTCACCATTTAGGAAAGATAAAAACATTTTGAAATTAGATTTTCTTCTCTTATGTGCTACATGAAAGTAGTTGTAGTAGAACAGCGTAGAATGTCTCAATACATGTAAAATCCAAATAATGTTTTGTTCAGGATATTGATGTAGGTTGTCTTGTTAATCATATACATGTACATAATTTTGATGCTGAAAGAGGTGTTGAATTTTATCAACAAGCTCAACAGATTCAACAATTGACATAATTTTCAATAGGATGGTGAGAGGAGATTTTCAGTTCACATTCAGCTTTCCAAATAACTGCCATATTCTTACTTTATACTAAATATGGTTATTAAAAACATTTCTATCAAGCTCAATGCAGGGAAGATGTGATGAAATGTTTGTTTTTTTTCATTTTAAAGGTTTTTTTTTTTAAAGGTAATTGGTGTATTAAGATTAAATTAGGAGACCTTTTGTTTTGCATAATTGGTGTTCTTTTTTTTTTTTTTCAGGCTATTACCAAAACTAGAAGTGGTTAGTGCATAGTTATCATCAAATGATTCATCAGAAACATGCATTTCAAAGATTGATATCATATCTGTAGTGATGGTTACGAAATGGACAAAATCAAAAAGACTGATTAGGACAAATAAAAGCCGATTATAAACCACATACCACGTAAAGTTATCTTAAAACATGGATTCACAGCAACGCCAGCGTGATCCTATTCGGGATATTTTCTCAAATCCCAGTTTGTGGACAAAGGGCAGTTCACGTGATAAAATGGAAGCGATGTCAAAGCTTGATTCTATATTATATAGCACAATAAACAACATGGTCAAGAGTGAACCAACAAATTTGAATGACAATATTTGTAATTCACATACCCCTAAAACCGTGACTGGTAATTCAGTCCCCAGTTTGATTAATTCTTCGGAAACAAACTCGCAACATCTTTTCAAAGAAGCAAACCCATCAAATAGTAATGCTGCTATTAATAATCCGCAAATTGATTCAAATCAGTTTGCAACCAATGAAACAGGGTCTAGTTCTTCAAGGAGAAGTTTGGCATTCAAGAAAAAACAAAGTCTTCAAAAGGAACCTCAAGTAACTTCTGACGTGAATGCAGTGATTGATGTGTATGGGAAATCTGCAAATGATCATCAACAGGGGTCAAATTCAGCTGATCATTTTCCAAAGAATCCAGAAGAAAGTCATGATGAGATTCCCAGAAATGATGACAAAGTTTCACAGTTGGAGGATGAAAAGGAAATACAAATGTACACACGATTTTCAGGCAACAGTATGTTTATAGAAATGGGAGATCATTCAAACACCGTAGACTCGGGGGCTAATGGTGCTAGTTTGTCAGCTCCTGAGCCAGTGGATGAAAACACTGCTTACCTGGAGTCAGTGGTGATAGAAAATGAATCGGGAAACGAACATTTCAATGGATTGGAGACTGATGTAGGTAATGATAGTGCAATAACCGAGGAACAAAACCGCCTTAAGCCTGTGAAAGGCACAAGGAAATATTTTGTTAAAATTATCAATGGAAAGAAGTTCCATGAGTGTTCAATGTGCACTAAGCTCTTTAGGACTAGAGCAGAGAGAAAGGCACACAACAAGATGCACAAAGAAACCATCATGGATGTTGATGTGAAAATTATTGATGGCAAGAAATGGCGCGAGTGCTCTGAATGCTTTAAGCTTTTTAAGACACGCAAGGAGTTACGTATTCATTTTCGCATTCATTCCAATGAAAAACCATATTCCTGTGAAGTTTGTGGTAAAGCTTTTAAACAAATTGCACATATGAACTCTCATATGAAAATTCACTCTGGTGAGAAACCACACACTTGTGATCTATGTGGGATGAATTTCAGTGAAAGGTCAAGTTTGAAGCGCCATATTCGTCGACACTTGGGTATACGTCCATTTCAGTGCGACATATGCGAGAAGACGTTTTATACGAGCACCACACTAAAATCGCACAAAGAATCTCATGAAATTCGTTCTGGCACAAAAGCACGCTACGATTGCACAATTTGTAAGAAGAGTTACTCTAGGAAAGAAACTTTGAATAAGCATATGAAGACTCATGACCCAGAGCAAAGGATTACGTGCGAACAATGTGGATGTTACTTCTTAACCAAAGCTCACCTTAAGCGCCATCAGCTAACCCATAAAGTTGCAGAAGACACAAATGAAGACTACAAGAAGTTCTTCTGCGGTGTTTGCGAGAAGAAGTTTTCAACTGATGGTCTACTTAAATCACACATGACTACTCATAAAACTGAGAGAAATTTTGCTTGTGACCAATGTCCTTGTACCTTCAAAGATAAGTATGCCCTTCAAAGACATGCTTATGTTCACAATCCTGTAGAGCGGGAGAAGAAAGCAAGTCATTTGTGTGAACAGTGTGGTAAAAAGTTTTTGTCACGTAGCAGTTTACGTTACCACTTGACAACACACATGGGCAGCAAACCATTTTCATGTGAGGTATGCAGCCGAACATTTTCTCGAGAAAGAGATTTGATAAAGCATGTCACGATTCATGAAAAAGACACTGATTTTAAATGTCCGGAATGTGAAGAAACCTTTCAGTTAAGGAAACAGTTGCTGTTACACATTTCAAGACGTCATCCAGAGGAAGAAAAAATTCATCAATGCAAGATATGTTTGAAGATTTTTAGTCGGGATGACACTTTGAAATGTCATATGAAGAGACATGAAGGAACAGCATATCAATGTGATATATGCGACAAGATATTCGACAGGAAATCCAATCTCAAGGTTCACAAGCTTACACACACCATGACCAGTGATATACAGTGTCCCTATTGTCCAATGAAAGTTCGATACAAAAGAAGTTTGGTCAGGCATATTGCGAGGAGGCATAAAGATGTGGCCAATCCAGAGTTTGAGGAACTTTTACAAGATGGCTTAGCAAAAGAAAATTCTGAATACCAAAATTCTTTGATGGATGAAGAGGAAAAGCATTCTCTTAATCAGTATTATGATGAGGGAAATACAAGTCCGTCTTTGGAAACAGAAAATCTCTCAAATGATGAAGACAGTGCTTCTGTGACTCCATATAAATACACTGCCATCGATAACAATGATCAGTCGGAGGAAAATGACAGTAGTTGTTCTTCATATCCAGAGCACGATTCTCCTATTGGTGGATCCAAGCATTCTTTTGATGACGAGGAAAGCTCTTCAGCAGTACCAATGGATGAGTGTTCATCAAATCTATCAGGGAGCCGGACACCCATTGCAATCGATCATTCAGATGAGGACGAACCTTCAGTAGATACACAAAGATTCAGTGAGGAGGACGGGTCATCAACTGATGATTACACAGACTATGAGGACTTTAATGATGTACCTGAGAAATGTATTTAAGTTGCATGTAGATATGTAAATCTTTTTAGAACAATTTTGATGAGATTTAAAGGTATATATACATGTAGAACATGATTCAGTAATGGTACTTGTGTATTTTTTTTGGTGAAATTTGTGTTATGTTGTGTTGCAATTTTTTTTTATTTCATTCAGTAATGCATAACATATTTTACAAAAATGTCCGAGACATATAATAGGATAATGTAGTGAACATGTATTTTTCATAATTTCAGAATTTTTTTGGACATGGTTGAACACTGAAATCCATTTACTTTTCTGTATATTTTTCTCTCTGTTTAATGGTACATTGTATAATTTGATTAATCAAGTTTTAACATAAATAAGCAAAAAATGCATGTTGATAGAGTGTTGTGTTGTAGTTGCAAATGCATTAAATGGTAATTTCTCTTTAAAGGTAGCTCATTACACCAAGACTTAATGATATACTTTTTATAATGTCCACTATGTCACAAGATGGCAATTTAAATGTTTTGTGAAATTATTTGTTCTGATCGATTTGTTTATCTCTCATCATAGCTTCTCGGGTTACAGACCTGCAGATCCAGAGTTCAAAACTGCCAGGGTCTTATGTTCCTATTTTACTGTAGAAAAGTTCTGAAAATAATGTTGTTTTTCTTTTTTATCTAGAATTGCACATCTTCGGCCATTTTGATATACATGTATGTATTTATTACATATTATATCTTTCATGATTAAATCAGTTCATGCTAATTTGAGAAACTTTCAAGGTCTAGTGAGGTAATAGAGTAAAAATCTCTATATCAAGGTGTAGATGCTTTTAAAATTTTATATATTGCAATATAGTATTTCATTACCAGTACCTATAACTTGTCTACTTTAGTCAAACACTCGAGCTTTTTAAATCAGATAATGTTTCAGGTTGTTTTTTTTTTTAACTTTTCCAAAATGAACATATATGCCATACATGTATCAAATCAATAAACGAGTTACACACTGAGCTATTATGTGGTCTTAAAGAAAAGTTATTTTTCGTTTTGAAAGCGAGAAGAATTCAAGAATTGCTGTCATAGCATTCTACTGATCAGAAGACAAAAAATTATTCCAGTCCAGGTCAAGTGTTTGCAATTATTAAAGTGGTACAAATAATTTGTTACTGGAATCAAGAATATCGATATTTTCTTTAATTCATGAATAATTTCTGCATGATGTGATAAAGTTGATCATTATGGATACGACTCGAGTGAGTGTTGTGGCATATGGGCATTTTAAGATTTATATGGGCAATTCACATTCCAGTTGTCTACAAAGTGATTAGAGGTCCTAGACTAATAATATATGTGTATATTACATGTACATGTGATTAGAGATCCTAGACAATAGTAATGTATGTATATTACATGTACGTGTGCTTTTTATCAAAGATGGTTTTAATATATATATAAATAGATGTAGATATGTACCTGTATCATGTTTGGAGTTGTACATACTTTTAGTTTTATTAGTCCGGGGAGGGAGTAATATTGTACCAGAATACAACATATACAACTGCATGCTAAACATTTTTTGTTACATGTATTATTATAAACAGAGATCATGTTTTGAAATTCAAGCCTTTTAATTTCATTCATCACTATTGATGTAAAATGGAAAAATTCACCCAGATACCTACATGTAAGTTTAGGACATGTATGGGATTGTGTAGTCTGTGTATTTGTAAGGTATAGTGTAATATTTCATTTGAGTCACTGTTGCTAGTATTTTGTTGTATTGGAGTCTTTCCTTTTTATACGATTTGAAATGCCACTCCGAATTGTGTCTATTTTGGATGATTTAGTGTACATTTGTGTTATTATGTTGAAATTTTAATAACTAGTTTGTTTTATCTTTCATGGATATACATGTATTTAATCATCAATATGCATTTGTGTTATTTAATAATAAAACACAATATATAGTACATGTATCTATGTTAGTGTATTTTTTGAAACCAGATGATTCATTTGAAAAGTACAATGCCATACACAAGAATTTGTGAAATGGAAAGCTTTTACATGTAGTTGAAATTAGATATCCCATTTTTAGCTCTTCTGAGCCGAAGGCTCAAAGAGCTAATGCTATGGCCATTTGTGCGGTGTGCGTAAACGTTTTAGATAAAGGGCTATAACTCAAGAACCCCTTGGCCAATTTTTTTCAAATTTGTTACAGGGTATCATTGGCCTAAGGGCTTTCATACATACTAAATAGAGGGATGTGACCATTTAACAAGGGGAGATAATCAGGAAAACACAAACAAAAGTAGTGGTTGCTAAAAAATCTTCTTCTCAAGAACCACTGGGCAGATTATCACCAAACTTACACATAAGGATGAGGATATGTTGTAGATTAAAAATTGTTCAAGGCATTACCCTGGGGCAAAGGGCGTGGTCTCAAGGTCACTTCAAAGTTGACCTAAATTTATATTTTCTTAAATCTTTGATATTTTAGTCATTATAAGGACTAGGATCATCAAATTTTTAAAGTTGATGCATCTTAGGACCTTGTGTCAAGTTGTCTCAAAAGTAGGTCACGGTGACCTACTTTTTGAATTTTGCAGGTATTTATTTTAAAATTAATTTTGATGCATATCTTGGACACTTTGAAGCCTATGATCATCAAAACTTGTCAGTTGGTGGATCATGGGACCTTGAAATGCGTCAACTGAAAAATAGGTCACCGTGACCTACTTTCTGAATTTTATGGCTTATCATTTATAGATATATTTTAAGTTGTTATTTCAAATACCGAGAGGATTAGAATCATCAAATCTTGTAAGTTGATGCATCTCGAGGCCTTGAAACATATTTATAAAAAAGTAGGTCACAGTGACCTACCTTTTGAATTTTGCAGATATTCAAATTTCACATTTTCAATTTTAGATGCATATTTTGGGCACTGTAAAACCTAGGATCATCAAACTTTGTCAGTTGATGCGTCTTCAGTCTTCGGTTTGTGTCGACCAAAAAGTAGGTCACCGTGACCTACTTTTGGTATTTGACAGCTAAATTACTATATTTCAGACACTATTTGACCTACAATCATCAAACTTTGTCAGTTGATGCATCTTGAGTCTTCGGAGTGTATCGACCAAAAAGTAGGTCACTGTGACCTACTTTTGGCATTTGACAGTTATATTTATATATTTCAGTCACTAATTGACCTACAATCATCAAACTTTGACAGTTGATGCATCTTGAGTCTACGGAGTGTGTCGACCAAAAAGTAGGTCACCTTGACCTACTTTTGGAATTTGACGGCTATATTTATATATTTCAGATACTATTTGACCTACAGTCATCAAACTTTGTCAGTTGATGGGTCTTGCATGTTCGAAGGGTTTCAACCAAAAAGTAGGTCACCTTGACCTACTTTTGGAATTGGACGGCTATATTTATATATTTCAGATACTATTTGACCTACAGTCATCAAACTTTGTCAGTTGTTGGGTCTTGCATGTTCGAAGGTTTTCGACCAAAAAGTAGGTCAACTTGACCTACTTTTGGAATTGGACGGCTATATTTATATATTTCAGATACTATTTGACCTACAGTCATCAAACTTTGTCAGTTGATGCGTCTTGCATGTTTGAAGGGTGTTGACGAAAAAGTAGGTCACCTTGACCTACTTTTGGAATTTGACGGCTATATTTATATATTTCAGATACTATTTGACCTACAGTCATCAAACTTTGTCAGTTGATGGGTCTTGCATGTTCGGAGTTCGCTGACCAAAAAGTAGGTCACCATGACCTACGATTGGAATTTGACAGCTATATTTCAATATTCAGATACTAATTGGCTTAAAATCATCAAACTTTGTCAGTTGATATTTCTTGGGTTCTCAAAATGTGTAAACCAAAAAGTAGGTCACATTGACCTAATTTTTTTGAATTCTTAGGATTTAACTAAAGATTTAGAATACTAAGAGGCTAAGAATAGAAATGGTGGGGTTGTACAATTTATCAGAAGAGCGATTCTAGGCCCTTGGGCCTCTTGTTTAAAAAATGATTGAAAAACGTTTTAAGGATGAAGACCAATTGCAATTGGTTGTCATCTGTCGTCGTGCGTCATCCGTCGTGCATTAACAATTGAACATTTTTAACTTCTTGATGACTACTGTACTAGTCCAATTCTTTTCATATTCAGTATAAATCGTCTTTGGGACAAGGGGGACAGAAATTGTAAATTTCAGGACTCTGGGGACCTAGGGATGGGGCAAAAACTGCCCCAAATTGACCAATTTTCAAAAATAAAAGGTTTCTACCAAAATTGTAAATTTCATGATTCCCCGGGTGGGGGTTCTGAACCCAGGGCGGGGCCAAACTTGTTATATAGTGTTTATGTGTAAAACACTTAAATAACATCTTTATTGCTATTGAAACTAAATGGATATTTAGAAAGAACAGGTAGTCCTTTACCAAAATTGGAAATTTGATGATCCCAGGAATAGGGGTTATGGTATCAGAGTGGGGCCAAAATGGTCAGTTATTAAATGGGTGAACAATAGACATTTTTAACTTCTTAAGTGATAACTATTATTCCGATTCTTTCCAAATTTGGTATGAAGCATCTTTGGAACAAGGGGGACATAAATTTTAAATTTCAGGACTCCTGCAGCCCGGGTATTTAGTGGCAGGGCAAAAACTGCCCAAAATTGACCAATTTTCAAAACTCTTCTCAAGAACTGCACATGTTTAAGAAAAACTAAATGCATTAAGATGTAGAGCAGGAAGGCTTCTACCAAAATTGTAAATTTCATGATCCCTGGGGTAGGGGCTCTGACCCCAGGTTGGGTCCAAACTTACTATACAGTGTTATTGTGTAAGTTTGCTGATACTGTATAAAATCTAAATGCATACTAAGGAATAGCAAAAAAAAAAGATGTACAAAAAATGGTGAATTTCACAACCCATGGTTTTGGCTCTAGGATGGGTCCAAATTGGTCATATCTTTTAATGTTTTAATGTTAATACACCTATTATATTATGTAAAGCCTTTCATCAGTGTATGCACTTATGAGGGCATTGAAGTTGTAAGAACACATCTTGTTTTATACTTCTGCTGAATGTTAAATAAGATTAGGGGCAAAAATGACCTTCTGAAGGATAGCTAATTGCAAAATATAAAGCAAATGTACATTTTGTTACGTTTGCTAATGAACAAGTGACGATAACGGACAGTTAGCAATCTCATAATCTTATAAAGAGTCATCTTCGCTAGTCAAGGGTGACTTCATGGTGTTTAAGAGAAACGCCGTGGAACGTCACCCTTGGCTAGCAAAGATCACAAATAATACAAAATTAGGTAGGCGTGACACGATAAAGATCCCTCCATGCTGAAAGGCCGTAAGCGCCGAGCATAGGCCTAAATTTTACAGCACTCCACAAGAGCTCGTTTTTTGTATGCTCAGTTTTTAAATCGAGGCAGGTTACTGACAAATAAATTGATGTTGCAGAGGTTTTTTTTTTAAAAAACAGTTTCGATTAAAGTCAGCATTTCGGAAATTCTATAGTTGTAATAACGATTTAATTTACTAATGCAATCTGTCTAAATGCTGTCGGACATGTTTCATACCAATTATTAGGCATTTCCTTACAAACTGAAGTTGACTACGGGTTACTTCGTTTACCAGGTCAAGATATAATAGGGTTCACAGCTGGTGTGACCGGTCGAAAGGGGGTGCTTACTCCTCCTAGACACCCGATTCCCACTTCTGGTACCGGTATATCCAAGGGTCCGTGTTTGTCCTATGTTAATTTTGTATTCTTCATTGGAGTAATGAGATTGATCACTGTTCATTATCTTTACCTTTTCATCATTATAGCGACTATACAATCTGCCAAATTATGCTGACTTTTTAAGAGACTGTTGAAAGCCACGTAATAACAACGTATTTGTCATTAGTTTAAATCTGTTTAAAACTTGATCATACATAGAACGTGCTCCTACTTCTCAAATCAATATCATATGCTGGTGATAATGGAATATTGCTACGAAAGTTTGGAAAGTTTATGATGGATGAACTGAAGTAATCCCGTTTGTCATAAAGTTGAGTTGTTGGTTTGCCTTTAACATCCAACAGGAAAGGTGAAGATAACGAACAGTGATCAATCTCATAACTCCTATAAAGGTGAATATAACGAACAGTGATCAATCTCACAACTCCTATAAAGGTGAAGATAACGAACAGTGATCAATCTCACAACTCCTATCAAGGTGGAGATAACGAACAGTGATCAATCTCACAACTCCTATAAAGAATACAAAATTAAGAATAGGACAAACACAGACTGCTATACACAATAGAGGTGGGATCAGGTTCCAAGGAGGAGTAAACATCCCTTGTTGACCGGTTACACCCGCAGTGAACCCTAAATCTTGATCAGATATTGATTGATTAAATATTGTTTAATGTCCCTCTTGAGATTATTTCACTCATATGGAGACGTCACCACTGCCGGTGAAGGGCGGCAAAATTTAGGCCTATGCTTGGCGTTTATGGCCATTGAGCAGGGAGGAATCTTTATCATGCCACACCTGCTGTGACACGGGACCTCGGTTTTTGCGGTCTCATCCGAAGGACCGCCCCATTTAGTCGCCTCTAACGACAAGCAAGGGTTTTTTTGAAGACCTATTATAATCCGGATCCCAGATAAGCGGAGTAATCAGTAGTTAAAATCAGAATGTAAAGGACGACATAACATTTTGAAATGACAGGTTGTATTTGCAAGATTATTATAACGAACGTAAAGAATTTGCGGAATGCTGAATTTCGAAGAAACTGTTAAAACCCCTATAACATTAAGTTATTTGTCAGTATTGTGCATGCATATATATATTAAAAAACTGATCGTATGCAGAATAGGCTTAAATTTCGCTTATTAAATTAATTGAGGGAAATAGATACAATATATAATAATGTGAAACAAATGTAGAAGACTTAGTAATGTCTTTCAGCTTGAGTTCACTGGGATATATTGAACCGACACATGAATGAGAGTAGATATTGTCAACAGAAAAATGCCGTCGATGTCTTAGTGTCGTGATGATGACCATAGCAATATTATTCTTGTTATGCAAAAGTTTTTGAATATATTCTGTCTCATCAGACTATATTTACATTTGCCAATGCACTTCCTTATATGACAGTACTAATGAAATTGATGTTCAATTTCGTGTGACATGAATTTGGTCATGTGATCAGTTTGTTCTTGCGTATGAATACAATCACCGCTTCAAAAGTCTGTTCCTGTATTTTCACCTGGCTTCTTGCTTATGCAATGCAGTGGGGGATTTAGACCCCCCCCCCTCTCGCCACAAATTTAAATAATAGAAATAGTGTGAGTAAAATTCCAGAATGGCACCCAAAATGGCTATGCATTTTGGCTAATACTTGTCTTTCACACACACCCTTTCGTAAACCTTGGATCCGCCACTGCAATGACATCATAACAGAAATAAACGCAGCAGGATATTTATACAGTTTATTTTGTAAACAAACAAGAATTTCATCAATTTATAAAAGAGAAACATTAAACATATATCGTTCTGTTGTTTCATTTTATACAGTTTTAAATACCGTCTGCAACTACTGCATGGTGAATTTATAAAATAAAGTTCTATGATATTGGAAGCGAAAACATGTAGGCAGAGTTATAAGCCAACATATATTTACTTCATGATGATAAGTTAGCCTGTTGTTTCCTGGCAACTTCCATCACGGCTATGACTCGGCATGATTATAAGCGAGGCTGGTTTCGAGGCTCGAAACATTTACATGTTCATGTCAGGGTACCGGTGCGAGTCTTCATTAAAATCCTACAACAGAAATCTCTCAAGTGAACAAAAACTCCGTCAGTTCGTTTTTATTTTATTTTACACACACTGAAGGTAAATAAAAGACGCAACCTACCTGCACTTGGTCTAAATCTGTCCTACTGTCTTGAATCGTCTCCTGCATGGCTACAACCGCGAGTCCTAACAATGAACATACCGTTGTTTCTTTCCAAAAACCTGACTAAGAGCTTAACGTTAACTTGACCCATCATATCCACCATCAATTCTCTCAGATCCTTTGAATTTCTGTCGAAATCTGTGATCAACAATTGCGTTTTCAACTTAGTAAGCTAGACCGACTCAAGTTTCTCCATCGCTGATCGCAACCAAATCACACCACGGATGTAGTTTACTCCGCTCTTCTTGTCGTCATTTCAGTTAACTTTACGCTCTAAATTACCTTTATTTTTACACATGTTTCGTCCTTTTTTTTAACATTTTCAATTAAATATCTATATCTTATATTCTCTTTGATATTGTTCCCAATTTTTTATTCCATAAAACTCTTACGAACTATATTTTGTGTTCTACGATCGTTATTTTGATCATCTGCTACATAATCATGGAAGCTCGGTAAGAACACAAATCAAAATAGAAAATATAAATATAAGAAATAAAATATCATTTTTGAATGTTATTGGGATATGACATGAAGTTGGTACGTGATCAAATCTGTTATAACGCCCTTCGGGCGTTATATGATTTGATCACGTGACCAACTTCATGTCATATCCCAACAACATTAAAAAATGATATCTTATTTCTTAAACAAAAACAGATCGAATGATAAAGAAACACAATGTATGCTTATGGGGATTTCTAAGGCCTGTTGAAACGCCCTTTATCGAAAGATTGCATTGACATTGTTAATGAGGAACCCCAGCAGTTTCAGAGAAATGAGAATAATACTTAACTTTGAAATTTTTGGAATGACTTATCACAAGACCTAAGTAATTCTGAGTTCCAGTTTAATTGAAGTAACATATGTATATGATGTCTAAAGACTTGTCTTAGATTTATCGTGAAGAGTGGTGACGCTCGTGAATTGTGATGCAGTTGATTTAGTGAACTGAAATCTACTAACAGTTCGTTAGAATGTTTGAAATTCCATATTCCATTTACACAACTTCTTGCATATTTTGAGGCAATTAGTTCAGTGGTTTCTGAAGTTTGTGTCAACAATAAAGAGAGCTAACATAGGTTTATCATGTTGCCCAATCCCATTCTGAACTGAACAGAATATTGATTAAAAAATACTATTCAAGAAAGACCCAACGATATTTGTTCACAAGACATGATTTTAAGATATAGATGGGTACTTTCTAAAATGTATTGCTCTTTCCTAGTATTATGGGAACAGTGCATCAATGCAACAGTAGTTCGTGCATAACTACGTGACATCGGTCATAAAGATTTTAAAATGATAAATCAAGCAGGTGATTAATCTATGTCGTAAATCATGAAATACATTCAAGTTCAAAGCACCATTAACATAAGGAGCAAATCATTCTAAAAAATTCCTCAACAGAGTTTCAGTGGCGCCGGTACGCTATGTCGTATCATACGTAATGATAAATAAATAATGATAATGGTTTCCTTGTTAGATACCGTAGTACAAAGAGAAATTTCTTAATATCCCTATGTACACTTTGATTACAGATTTAATAATGAATTATTTTTCAACATGAAAAGTTGTCCATCTGCAAGCACCAGAACTTAGATGTTAAATATTTCTTTTTTTATTTAAGGTTCTAGAGTAAGATACTTATTAAATAGCTTAGATTAAGAAAACGGTTGGTTAGTAGTTAACAATTTGAAAATGGAAAGCTACAGGTAGCTTTTAATATCTGGCTACTTCAAGCAAAATATCTCAGTATCATGACATTATGCCATGTAGTTAACCAGGAGCTCTTTTAATTCCAAATCAAGGACGTTATCATATGGGTGTAACATTCGATGCTTTCATTTCTTTATTGTAATACATTGTCAATATCTATGTCGTGTACGGAGACAAGGTATTTCAACAATGCAAGGTGAAGATAACGAACAGTGATCAATCTCATAACTCCTGCAAGCAATACAAAATAGATAGTTGGGCAAACACGGACCCCTGGACACACCAGAGGTGGGATCAGGTGCCTAGGAGGAGTAAGCATCCCCTGTTGACCGGTCACACCCGCCTTGAGCCCCATATCTGTTGGAATTCCCATGGATACAAATCGTGCATTTTTGTTAGCTTACATTATTTGAATTTTTATGAGACATATTTCATTCAAAAAGCTTCAACGTAAGAAGCAATACCTTGCTGTGGCAAATAACTCAATATTTAGGTATAGCAACGCTGTTTTAGCAAACAATATTCACTTTCATTTATGTGTCAATTTGATATACTCAAGAATTCTAAATGACGGCACCAAATGGTTTAGACATCTCTAAAATTTTGGATGTTTGTACTGAAAATAGGTGTTAAAGGCAAACAAACAACTCAACTTCATGGCAAACAGGATGGCGTTAGTTCCATCATTAACTTGCAGTATTCATGTTGCAAATTATTCCATTATCCCCTGTATATGGTGTTCATGTCATGTCTTACAATTGATTCGATGCACGAGAACATGTCCTGCGTATCCTTAATTCTTAAACCCGAGCAGGTTACTGACAAGTAAGATAATGAATGGGTGAATATAACAAACAGTGATCAATCTCATAAATGTTAAAAAGAATTTAAAAAAGAGAAGTAGACACCCCAGACCCCCTCAAACAACGAGACGGAATAGGGTACCTAGGAAAAAGTAGTATTGCCCGTTGACTGGTCACATTCACAGTGACCCCTACATCTTGATCAGGAAAAACGGAGTAATCATTAGTCAAAATCTGTATGCAAAGGCCAGCCTAAAAATTGGTATAGAACACGCCAGACAATATTCGACTTAACGACATGTTTTATTTTCAATTAAGATCACGATTTATAACGATCTACCATAAAATTTGCGAAATGCTGACTTTATACATGTATCAAACGAGGCTGTTGAAACCCCTGTAATAGCCTACCTCGCGTATCGAATCAGTTGAGAAACATAAACAATACATGCAAGTGGTAATGCAATATTGTCACATAGAAAAGGGAAGTTGTAGATCTAGAATACAATAACAGACCGGCTGATAAGGGAGTGCAATTTGTGCTCATGGGAATTTCAACAAAATGTTGAAAGACCTCTTCTCCAGTTACTGCGTGGATATTATCAATGATGAACTCTAGCATTTTTCTAGCATCAAACCCAGAGCACGTGTGCGTCGAATCGGAATGGTGTTTGACAAGAGGATTTTTGGATGACTTATGATGTGATTAAAAGATTAGAATATTTCCAAGTTCCCATTCTATTGAAGAAGCAGGTGCTTATGTCCAAAAATTATGTCTTGAATTTTTGATGAGAATTGGTAGTGTATCGTGTCGAAAAATTGTAGTTGTGATACTGCTGATTTTTTAAAGGTTTTGCGATTTCAAATTTACTAAAAGTTCTTTGGAAGTTTAGAGAATCCAGTTGATATACGCCATTTACACCACATCGCATTTCTTGTGGTATAAGAAGTCTGGAGTTCCTCCTCCACAACAGTTAGTATTTTTGGACGAGTAGAAATAGTAGTTAAATATGTAGAAAACATATACTTACTGGACTCTGCAATGTATAATTGTTTTAAGGGCTTTTTGTGAAGATTTGGAATCCAGGATAGGCACTGTAGCTCAAATCTATTTGTCCATTTGACTCGGATATTAAATATGTTTGTAACTGAAGCGCGATGTTGAAGAATTTCACCTTTGAAAGGGAACAGTAAAACATGAATCACCAAACGTAGAATTAAACCCTTCTAATATACAGTTGAAATCCTCAGCGTAACGAAGACTTGATCTTAAAAGATTTGTCAGCTGATCCTTATGACTCCTATCTAAATCTTTCACCACTTCTTGTTTACTAAACACAGAAGGATAGATGGTAGGTATTTTTGTTTGAATGTGTCTAAAAATATATTCTGTTATACATGTACTTAAATCCATTGTGAAAATGTGGCAATATTTTCCTTTTCTTATTTATCCTATCGCATGGAGCAATTGTCAATAGAATTCATCATATAGATCACGTTGTGTCCGTATTTTTGACCATTTGAAATAAGTGATTTTCTTACAAACAGAAGTTTTCCTATGCATTGATTAAAGTTTGTTTAGGCTAGGAGAAAACAGTTTAATGAAATGATTTTCTTCAGCAAAGGGAAGATAACGAACAGTAATCAATCTCATAACTACTATAAGCCTTACAAAATAGAGAGTTAGGCAAACACGTACCCCTGGATATACCAGAAGTAGGATCAGATGCCTAGGAGAAGTAAGCATCCTCTGTCGACCAGTCACACCCGCCGTGAGCTCTATATCTTCCTCGGGTAAGTGGAGTTATCCGTAGTCAAACTTAGTGTGCCAAGAACGGCCTAACAATCGGTATGAAACAAGTCAAACAGCATTTGACCCAATGATAGGTTGTATTGACAAACTAGATTATTATAATGACCATAGAATTTGCGAAATGCTGACTTTAAAGGAGATTGTTGAAACCCTTGCACCATCAACTTGTTTATCAGTAGCTTGCATCGATTTAAAAACATTTCACACGCAGAACAAGCTCTTGTTTATCGAATGAGTTGAGAGATATAAACAGCATATGCAGGTGATAATGGAATATTGCTACATAAATATGGGAAGTTAATGATGGAGAAGCTGAAATCATCCCATTTATCATAAAGTTGAGTTGTTAGGTTGCTGTTAATATTTATTTTCAATAAAATATCTAAGTATAAAGCAGAAGTGAACGACTCTGTGGTGTCTTTTATTTTGAGTTTAGAGGGATATATCGAATTGATATGTGAATGAAAATTAGAATCGTTAAGAGATAAATCGTCTTTGATAGATCTAAATGCGAAATTGAAGGCCACAACAAGAGAGTTTTTGAATAAATTGTGCTTCATATGAATATAAAAACAGGTCAACTAACAAAGGAACACAATTCGTGCCCATGGGAATTCCAACAGACTGTTGGAAGATTTGATCACCAAATACCACGAAGATATTGTCAATGAGGAACTCTAGCATGGTTTTTATTTCAACTTCAGAGTACTTGTGCGTGGAATCAGAGTGGTGTTTAACAAAGTAATTTTTTGGATGACTGATCGCTAGATATGAATATTTCCGTTTTCTATTTTCGTTGAAGAGGCAACTACCTATGACGTCAAAAAATCCAGTCTTTAATTTATCGTGAGGAATGATCATGTAAAGTGGTGAGAAGTAATACGCTTCAATGTTGCTGATTTGAGGAAAGTTTTCCGATTTTAAATTTACTAAAAGTTCTTTCGAAATGTTTAGCATATGTAGTGGCACAGTACGCTTGAGTTTCTCTTTCACAGCTGTTAATATTTTCATGGGGAGCAAAGATAAAGGCTTGGTACATGTAGAAAACTTACTGGATCCAGCAATGCCTCTTTTTTATTATGCTTTATTTTTAGACATTTACAATAACATCTACATAGATGATCTCACACACGAAATCACACACATGCATACAATATCTTCACTTTCTACATAAACTAGTATTTGACAGCTAGGCATAATTTAAAGGTATTGAAAATATACATATCAACAAAATGATACTAAAAGTAATGATAACAAATAATACCTTTTAAGCTTTGGTTTTCATCAATTGTTATAAACATTATCACATATCGACCATTTACTAAATATTTTGGCTTTGCATTGAAACACATTTTTACAGTATTTTTCATTTTTCTGTAGTACTTAAATAAATTCACTGCCTCAGAAAATTTTGGCCTGATTCCTTGTGATCTGGAATAATATTTAAACTTTTTTGATACTAATAAAAGACAATTTTCTAAACAGCTTCCTTCTGTATTACCAAGTAAGACTATTCTTCTTGAAATTTTATAACCATTTCCAATTGCATCGAACTATTGCTCAAAATAATTCCAAAATAAGTTGACATATACAGAATCATAGAATATTATTGTTTCTGCCTCACAATTACAAAATGTATGCATATTATTGTCTGAAATTTTAATTTTGTAAAGAAAGGAGTTAATGACAATGTAATTAATCAGTATTCGTTATTGAAAGTAAATTATTTTGGTCTCATTTGTACATAAAGAAAATAAAATTTCCAGTCTTTTCCTGAAATGGGTTCATCTAGTAAAGTTTCCCACTTATCCTTTTTTAGATATTGGGGCTATAAACTCTTTTCCTTTCCAGATTTAATGTTAAGAAAATTAACATTGCATGTTGAGAACAATTTTTGTACAATACATATTTAAATATGTTCATTATTTTCATAGATTCTACCTTCTTTCAATGCAATAATATCTCTTTTGACGTTTGATGGGGTTTTGATATAACATGAAAATAGTCTAAAACGTTATTAGTACAAATCACTCCTTTTATTTCATTAAAACATCTAATGTTTCCATGATCAGACACCAGGTCCTTTAAGGTTTTTTTTATACCATTATCAACCCATTTTGTATAGAATGCTCACTTTTGTATTTTAAGCACAATTAGGTTGATACATGTTCAGGACTTTTCTTAACCTTTACTAATGCTTTAATAAGATCTCTCCAAAATCATTATGAATAAAAACACAAACTCTTGAAGGTTTTCTTTTGATAAATCAAAAATAAAATCTATATTCTTAGAATTAAAAATACAACGTAACAAATGCTGCCAGGCACCTTCATATATTGTCAGGTACCTTCTAACCCGTTTTAATTTGATATATGAAATGATAGAGGGTAAGTGAACCATGTTTGACCCTCCATCATCATAACTACCAATGAGTGTATTTCTTTTTACCTTTTCTGTCTTATATCCCCAAATAAATTTGAAAAATATTTTATTTATTTCATCCAAAATATTCTTTGGAGGGTCTGGCAAAACAGAAAATAAGTGTATTAGTTTAGGCAGTGCTAACGTTTTAGTGATTGTTATTCTCCCAATAGGTGTTAAGTCTAAATGTTATTATACCTTCAAAGTTTTTGGTAAAATTTATTCAAAGAAGTTTAAAACTGTTTTTACCCCAGCATATTTGCAAATCAGTACACAAAATCTCAGCTGAACCAGTTCTACTGCCTTTCTATACTGCTTGTAATTTTGTAATATTAAGTTTCAGGCCTGAAGTACTACCAAACTTGTCAATAACGCTCATTGATTCTCTTAGAGAACATTCACTTCCATCTAATAGTAAAAATTAATCACTTGCATATTACCCCATTTTATTTTCTCCTCCACCAATAGTTATACCCTTAATATTTACATTTTATTTGAGTGAATTTGCTAGCAACTCTACTGTTATGATAAAAAGGTATGGAACCAAAGGATCACACTGTCTGCAACCCCACTCAAGTTTAAGAATTCTGATAATTGGCCATTATTTATTACACAGCTAGTGCTGGATGAATAAAATGTAAGAAACCATTTGATAAGAGAATCACCAAAATTGAATGACTTAAGAGCCTTGACAATAAAATCTTATTTCAACAAGTCAAAAGCTTTTTCAAAATTTAATAGAAGGAGTAGTCCAAACTGTTTCTCTTTTCTTAGGTAGTTAATAAGGTCATATAGAAAACGAGCGATGTGTCTTTGTAGGGTTTTTTGTTATGAAGTTAAGGAATCCAGTATAGGTACGGTAACTCTTATTTATCCGACCCATTGATTGGGATATTAAGCATTATAGAGGTTGATTATGTTTTAAGTTAATAAAATGAAAATACATTGTAGTTTCCCTTAGCACAGGTGTCAAAAGTGTAGCGAGTATTACTTGTACATGGATCACTTACTTGATGGCAGTGGACACGCACCCTTACACAAATTCTTTCATTAAACATTGCACAATTAGTAGCATAATAAAAGCATCACAAAACCGATGGTGTAAACTCGACTAGTACCTTTGATTCCTCAGGAATCTATCTATCTATCTATCTATACTGGTATTCTTCAGTCGTGTTTATGGTCGTAGTAAACACGACTGAAGAAGACCGGTTGAGCGGTCGAAATATTTAAAATATCTTGCTCCTAGAAAAATGGAGAGGAGTAATTTTATATTAAAAATCAAAATGTTTACATACAATGTTTCCAAGATTAATTAATATCATAAAATTGACGACCTTTCATTTCACTTGCGGAAGTTTTGTCTGATGTCATTCATTCAAAACGTTTGACCAAATGTAAATAGCAAACCATTTTCCGAACTTGTGAAGAACAAAACTTGTAGATTATATATTGACGAAAAATTTATTTGAAGTTCGTACTCTTATTTGATGAAAGGAAATAAAAAAGAGAAACAGACAAAAAACGAAATTGCTGTATATTTGATTAATTGCAAGTATAAAACTGAGACGAAATCAATCATCTATAAATTATAAGAGAAAATTATTTCAGATTCGTAGTATTCCTTTAATTATTTAGACGAGAGTAGAATCTTATGGATTTCCCTTAGTTTAATGGCAATATATAATTTCATGATGAATGGGAATGTCTGTGAACTTCAACATATCCGTAGGTTGATATTGGTAATAAATTAACAAAGATGCACTGTGTCACGGAAACAAAGATGAATTCACAAATCAGCAGCTTGCGCAAAATGGTATCAAAATAAGCACTTTCCCTGACAGCATGATTCATATCTCAACTACAGTTTGTTAGATAATCTTTGATTTATGTAGTCTCTATATTCTTATTCATCATGCAGATTGTCAAATCTGATGTTATTTACTACTAAAACGTCGATCAGACTGCGGCTTAAAAGATGTCAAAGATTCCTATGGCTGATAAAAAGTCCAACAAAACATTCTCTTCATACTAAATCTATCTAATTATACTATTACACCCTAAAGCCTAAAATGATTGTTATGTATTTCGATTGATTTCTATTTCTTTTATACATGTTTTAGTCTACATCTGTGAATAGGTTTTGCCTTTGATATCTTTACAAATTGTAAGGAAAGTCAAGTCCACATGCACGTGTAGCAGTTGTGAACAATATGAGATTGGAAATAAGCCTATTTTATCCACTAAGAATCTTCGAGATAAATAAAAATACAATGTATTAGAAATCAATTTCACTTTTGAAAATACGTGTTGGTATAAACAGCAAGGATTCACGCCGATATACTTTTCATGAAGCGCTAACGCGGAATTCATACCCTCAGAATTGAAATTTATTTCTTAAAGGTACGGTGTGGAAAATAGTGATATATACCCGTATCACACGTACTGTATATCACACCTTATGTGTGCATGCGTAGTCGAAGATTATGCCAGGATGGACCCAAAATTATGATAAAGTGAAATAGAAAAAATAGTGGTTTTTCCAAATGTTTGAAAACTTATACCTACATGTATTATGAAAAAACGAATCCTTACCTTTGGGATAGAAATGTCCTTTTAAAATTGCTAGTTTTAATCAATTTTCGCTGCAATCTATTTTCACGGGAGAACACTCAACACTCATGGTTAAGTTCGGGAACATGAAGGATATTTCATTATTTCTAAGTGTCCTTCACAATTCGTTCAGTTTCTGCAGAGACATTTTCAAACGAGAGAAAAATGTTTGTAATCCAAATTGAAAACAAGAAGACATTGGTTCATTTTGTACACGTTTATTGTTTGAATGATTTCATATATAATCCCCATTCCATGTGAAATGAATTTTGAAAGCCAAAACGTAACATTTAGAAATAAATCAATACTGTCTAGATGGCGCAAGTTCATTTGAAGTTTGGTGAGTACATTTTGGACTTTCAGCTTAATTTTTGGAAGTTGTCAATATTTTCTGTAGAAACTTGTTTGATTAGGAGATTTCAAACATTTCGGTTGAGCATCACTGAAGAGACATTATTTGTCGAAATGCGCATCTGGTGCATCAAAATTGGTACCGTATAAGTTTTACATGCATACAATCTACATTAACCCCAAATCAATTCAATTTCAACAGCAGTAATTCAACATTGTATTCGCTAATGCATCCGTAAAGTACTATTAGATTATTGGTGTATATAGAATTGCAATGTTATTAAATATGATTTGGTTGAATGATGCTGTGCTTCAAAAAAATTTGTAAATACATTCCTGATAATATGCCCGTTTTGAATGTAATTGAAAATGAAGATGATAAAAACTATGTCGGTATGACATTTTTTGAAAATTTAAATATCTGGGGAATGAATGTGATAAACAATCCTTTGGCTATATTTTCAGGATGGATTTGATAAAAAAAAACTAATAGTTTGTTAATGACAAAATGTTTTAAGTAACACGTTATGTTAATGAGGGACAAAATATGTTCCCAGGACAATCGAATTGCGTGGTTACTAGCAAAATTAAATTCTAAAGAAATCTACAGGTACCAGTATTGTTTCATTTCTACTCATCAATATATTCTTTTTGTTTCAAATATCACCGAGACTATTGGAGATGGAATATTTTAAACTAATGAAATATTCTTATATTGTTACGTAATGCAATGGACACACCACAGGAGATGGCACGGATTCGATGATGAATTAATCACTTTAGTTTTTTAAAACAGTGTTTCTCTAAAATCCTATTTGTACATACCAGTCCGTCAGCTTCACACAAATTATAAACATTACCATTTTAATTGATTTGCCTTTTTATGAACTTTCTATCGTTTTCTGTTTAGATTTATGGAATATATGATGCTCTGAATTGCACATAGTACATCTATCTTGAAAACGTACTGCATAAATAACTGTGAATTGAAGTTTCATGTCGATCTTAAACTTTGATTTAGATGATATGTAATGACAAATCTGTTCGTTCAGCTCACTGTTTCTAAATAAAACGTAATTAATTCTTTTGTAATGTTACAAGTTCATCGTAATTTTGGCAGTTTTGAATCATATCTCAAATTGATATGAATAGAAAGAGTGCCTGTACTTTTCGTTAAGCGTGTTAAACCCTATTTCCATGCTCTCATTAGTCGGTCGAATACTCCTGTATCTCAGTCTGTTTGCTCTTCTCACACTGGAGACATAACCTGCTTGACTGACTAACTTCTACTCCTCAAATATTTATATGTTAATTTGGGTGTTAGTCCATACACCAAAGTAGTGTATATTGTCAGGATGTTGGTTTTTTTTAAAAAAAAATCTTCGTCAATTTTTAGTGAAATTATTCATGCAGGGTCCGTGCTTTGAGAACAAAATGTTATGTTGTTTTTTCTATTTGTGGCAATTTCATCAATTAATCACCCTGTACTAGAATTTTACCGGGACGGTGAATGCTAATTTTAAATATGTGAGATATTTTACATGTTCTAGTAGTAAACTCCTACTTTGTTTACGAAAGAAACCCTGGTAAATTGAACCAAACGAATGATATTCACTCTTACTTGTATACAATAGGAAAGGAAATAAAATCATCTGTATGTACTACGGAAAGGACTCGTTCTTGAGGAAAATATAACTCTCCATAACAAGTGAATTCGAATCTTTCGTTATAACGATTTAGTATATCGTTATATCGAGTTTAATTAGTATCTAGTTCTATCATATCTTGTTATGATTAATCATTTTATCACTGTAAAGAATTAGTTATTTCGTTATTATAACAAATTACGTACCTCTTCACGACGGCTTGATATCTATAGAAACTTTAAAGAAGCTCTTATTGTCAAAATTCAAAACATCGATTAGAAAATATTCAAATCGTCAAAAACTCTGTCATTAAAATCTCTGACCTATAGACTATTACTACAACATGCCTCTTTTCTAGACCAGTCGTCATAAACACGACGATAAAATGTTCATTTCTTACTCCAAACAAATGGAAATTAAAGATGAATAATCAATTTCTTGAATTCAAGAAAAAGACCAAGTTTCTGTTGTCGAGAATTAATTCTACTTTCATTTATCATTTTAATAACAGTAGGATTGTAAGACATTGGTTGGTCAAATTTTATAGTTAAATCGATATTTCAGTGACAAATCAGGCAGGCAAAATGCAGAGTTTATCGAAAATGATTTATGCTACTTAATGTTATTCCACCAATAAATCATATCATCAGCCATTGGGATTTACAAGGTAGCAGGAGAATACCTATCTGGCACCTACACTCATGAATAATTGAATTAAAGGCATGGATTTAAATTTTCTTTCAATGAAAATGCATGCTGATCAGGTCCACGACAGTTTGGTTTTATTTCTGCTGTTAAAACATCGCGAAAAATAAAAAAGGGCTACTTATTCATTAAAAATATGAACTCCGGGGTTAAAATCCTGGCCGCGACAAACTTAAGTCGTTAAAACGGGTAGTGACAGTTCCATCTCCAAACGCTCGGCATTAGGTGTGAATGTTATGGGTCCTCGGAGATGACCTTAAGAACGGATGCCCCGTGTCATAGTAGGTGTGGCACGCTAAAGAACCCTCACTGCTCAATGGCCGTAAGCGCCGAGCAAAGGCCTAAATTTGAAGCCCGTCACCGGTTTTGGTGACGTCCCGATATGAGTGAAAAATTCTCAAGAGAGACGTTAATCAAGATACAATCAATCAATCAATCTCATGTAGCAGCTTTTGAATAAATTCTGCTGCAACAATCTGATTCCATGCAAAGGTACTCTGAAGTTGAAATAAAAATATGCTGGAGTTCCTCATTGACAATATTTTCGTAGTCTTTGGTGATCAGGTCTTCCAACAGTCTGTTGGAATTCCAATTGACATGAATTGCGCTCCTTTGTTAGCTGACCTGATTATATATTTTCATGAAACAGAATTTATTCAAAAGCATCTACATGAGAAAAAAATCTGTTGCTGTGGCCTTCAACTCGACATTTTGATATATCAACGACGTAGTATCTATTAACACTAATCATTTTCATTTATATTTCAATTCGTTATATCCCTGTGAACTCGGGCTAAAAGACACCACAGTCCCCTGCATCTGCTTCGTACTTAGATATTTGAATGAAAATGAATATTAATGGCAAAGTAACAACTCAACTTTATGACAAACGGAATGATTTCAGCTTCTCCATCGTCAACTTCCCATATTTATGTAGCAATATTCCATTATCACCTGTATATGGTGTTTATAATTCTCAACTGAATAGATATACAAGTGCCTGTTCTGTCTATGATCAGTTTTTAAATCGAGGTAGACTCCTGACAAACAAGTTGATGTTACAGGGGTTTCAACAGTCTCATTTAAAATCAGCATTTCAAATTCTACAGTCGTTATAATGATCTAACCTATCATTGGATCAAATGCTGGTTGACGTGTTTCTTACTGATTGTTAGGCCGTTCTTGGTACACTGGTTTAGACTATGGAGTACTCCGTTTACCAGATCAAGACATATTTCTCACGGCGGGTGTGACCGTTCGACAGAGGGTGCTTACTCCTCCTAGGCACTTGATCCCACCATGTGTATATCCAGGCGTCCGTGTTTGCCCAACTCTTTATTTTGAATTCCTTATAGGAGATATGAAACTGATCACTCTTCGTTATCTACACCTTTCTTTTAAGATTTCATCTTGAATACCAGAATGAAATAATTTAGGCCATAACTTTATTCTACTACAGAGTTGAAAGCCTTTTGAAAATCAATAAAAAATATATCTATTGAAGTCACAGGTCTTTCGAACATTACCTTATAAAAACCTGGCGGTCTTGTATTGCAACAAGAGTTAGAAAGTTCAAGAACCTTCACCTTGCTACGGCCCAGGGTTCGTTAAACATAAGTTCAAAGCAGTATTTCACCTACATCTGGTGACATCTGAATATGAGTGAAAATTCTTGAAGGTGCGTAAATCAAATGGTGATAAGAAAACAACTAACTCATTATAACGAGAATCTAAATCGTTACAACGATATAACTTAAAATAGTATAGATGTTGCATAATAACTTCGTAAAACTTGGACATAGTATTTATTGATTGCAATTATTTGTACCATTGTATGTATTATTTACATCTATTATTTGTTTGCATGCTTGTAATTTTCATATAAGCAGAGAAATTCGCAAGTTGTAAAAACGATTACCTAATCCAAATAATTATTATATGTGTCAATGAAATATGTTTAAAATCACTGTAAAATGTCAAATTTAATAGCAGCAAATAAATATGATATTCATACGTGAATATCTGCAATTGGTTGCAACAACATGTCCAGTTGAAAGAAAATACTAGTTGGCCGAGGTATGTAGCGAACAATCACGAGAAGAAAATAACCTTTTTTCATGATTTTTGGTCAAATACTAGATTGATTTATATAATTATGCAGTGACTTTAGAGCGCATAATCCAGATAAGTTAATGACTGATTGTTAGTGCAACCATTCAATATGAATTATTTATTGAGAAGAATGGCTCATTTATGTAGATTGATATGTAGCACAAAAACTAACAATTGTCTTAATTACCCTAATTCTTTTTTCCCAAATTAAAAACCGATGGTTTTCAAAATTTACATAATTATATTTGTCATCTTCCTCTTGGATATTTGTATTTGTTTCCTTATCATTAAGTAATTATGAGGGGAAAAAACCCAGACGCATCGGAGAAGTAAACATTCAAATTTGTCCAATTGCAAATGATTATCTAATAGGTTGACAAATAAATGATTCTGATCACAATAAAGCCCAGACAGCACCACGAATAAGTGATTTACACACACATATTACTTTATAGGGAACTACATGTATTAGTAAATTGCCCAGAAAAGCTATCGATGGTAATATACCTAGGGTTCATGTCACTAATTTAAAATATTTAATGTCATGGAATGTCTCCCATGTTTTAGACAATTTACTTGACCAGAAAAGTAAGGACGAAGATACGTCATTTTGTGATAGGAAGTGCTCTTTCATTTGACAATCATAAACTTTGATCTGATGATCATAAGAAAGGTTTTTGAAGATTATTTATTCTTTTATAAAACTTACTTGAAATCTATAGACTGTTAGCAAGCAATGACATGAAATGAACATTTAATTGAATTGAAGCAATTGAAACAAAATCAATTCATCTCTATGCCTACATTTCCCTGTACAATTTATCTTTCTCGATAAAGACAAGCATCTACATTACCAAATATGCAGGATATGAACTTTCCATTTCTAACCCGTGTACGTAGCACAGCGTATTTAGCATGTTTTCTTTAAATGATTCGGGACTCTCTCTTTCAAATAAATAGCAATACATTTTAGCCCTTCTTGATGAATTTAGAGACACACTATCTACCTTGTCATGACAAACAACGATTAGAATGAAACAAGACACTATGAGCCCGATCCATTGGGTTGATTCGGCTACCTTTTTGTGTTCACGGAAGATGTACATGGACAACAGATAAAAATATTACGTGTGACGGTTCTTCAAGTAATAATCTAGATGTAAAAAAAAAGGTGTATATTGCTTCGATAGAATTGCACTTTTGAAGTTTTTACTTATTGTCATTACTTATAGTGACCTCGATGTCATATGATCACGCAGTTTCCTGATAAGATGAGCTTGATTTTTCAGCCGATGCTCAAAATGTACACCAGGTTTTAGAGTCATACCACATCTGGAGAGAAAAAGCGTTGTTCTATACAAGGTAGATCTGTAAATGTATGATCTTTTCTTACTTTACATGTATATGTATAAATCATGGTAATGATAAGTGGAATTATTACTTACATTTAAGGCATAGGGTCTATCTTTTACCTCACAATGGTATCACAATATATTACAAGAAAAACTCCTAAAAACAAATTTGTAGTATTAATTATGAGTTATCTATAGCTGCAACGCTTTGAAATTGAAGTCATTTTGACGTTTTAGCCCTTCATAAGATGTTTGTCTAGAGGACAATATATTAAACTGGTACTCGCTGATTGGTGGCTACACACAAACATAAGAGATGCGAAGTCAACAGGGTACCAGTTTAGGTAGTGGAAAAGCAGGAATTATTTTGTACTTACTATCGTATACAATGTGTTTGTAAACATTCTGAAGAACTTTTTGTGATTTTCTAGTTATGATCTTTAATTTCATCACCTTTTTGGAACATGCAAAATTTTATCAATATCTTAGACCCTGTGCCTTTAAGAGACGCACTTGATGTTCAATCATGTAGTTCATCAATTGGAATCTAAGTTATTACTTTAAAAAAAGTATTGGATTTATTGAATACGTTTTTAACTTTTTTCGAAATTACACAATGAATATTCATTTTACAGGAAGACAAAATGGATCACCTAAATAGCAAACAAAGACTGAAAGAAAGCGAAAAAGTGAATTTCACAAAGGTTTAGAGTGTAATACATATGGGGCTCACGGCGGGTGTGACCGGTCAACAAGGGGATGCTTACTCCTCCTAGGCACCTGAACCCACCTCTGGTGTGTCCAGGGGTCCGTGTTTGCCCAACTATCTATTTTGTATTGCTTGTAGGAGATATGAGATTGATCACTGTTCGTTATCTTCACCTTGCATTGTAACTATCCGTAACAAATATAACAACAAAACTATTGCTATAACCCAAACGTAGCAAAATTTTCTGATCTGATAGAAAAACTAATGCGAAGTTACTCAGTAACCTATACATGTATATTTTTAAAATCTCTAAAAATCTATTTACATGTGCTGTATACATTGTAATTCTTACCATTATACCTTGTTCAAATATTTATCGTACCTCATTTACCATTATATTCAAGCCTTAAGAAAATAAATTTCACGCAATTTGGATAGAAACAAACGCTTTCTAAAACGCAATTACTGATCTATTTCATTGGACAATGACCCTGACATGTCAAGCAGACAAATTGTCCATTAACGGTATCAACTATTAATAATTAATATATTTCATTTAAAGTACGTGGGATTCCATGCATCTCATGAACTGTTTATCAAAGGGTTAATTATAGTTACTCCGTGTCAAATAAAGAATTGAGAATGTCGTAAACATTTACTTGTAAGTAATGATGATGTAGTTTTTTTTTATCTAGGCGTACTTTAAATTTTGCATTTATTTGCATTCTATACAGGTAAGTTTTATTTTGATATGCATAAATATATTGATGCCTTGATCGAGTTCTTTATTTTATTGGTTTTAACATTTGATGGATGCATTTGCATACTTTATCATGCATGGTAATTAGTTCACATGCCGACGATAGTTCCTCCTTTGTTTTTATTGACACACTGCAGCTTTTATCAGGTGCGCATATTAGACAACAACAAAGTACACAGCAATTATGCTGCATTCTTGCATATTTACGCTAAACGTAAAGATTATGTTTTCGTTTACATGATTTGTTGCTGTGAACTATTGAGATTTACTGTTCATTCATATATTCCACAGTCTATAAGAATAGTTTCTTCCATTCTTCAGGACTATATCTGAAGAATTGAAGAAACTAGTCGATTATACTCTTTCGGCTTTATGATATTTTCATTATATCTGAAAGAATAAAAGAAACAACACACAAAGTTAAAATTCTAACGCAAGCGCTTTCATTTTAAAATCCCCAAGCTCTACCTTTTTAGCATGAAAGCGCATGCGTTAGAATTTTAACTTTGTGTGCTGTTGAATTTCTTTCTTTTAATGTCTGATACCAGACACTGATCTAACATACAGGTGATGCTTACTCCTCCTAGGCACCTGAACCCACCTATCCTTGGTATATCCAAGCGTCCGGGTTTGTCCGTGTTTGCCCAATCATCTATTTTGTATTGCTTATAGGAGTTATGGGATTAATCACTGTTCGTTATATTCGCCTTTTGCACGCACGCAACCAAGCGCCCACACACAGAGAGATACCGGTAGCAATGAACTGTTAACTAAACATAATTGCACTAAATGAATAAATATTTAATATAAAGCACAGAAAATTTCACTTTATTTTATTTGGAAACGTACATCCGCCCCTGCCCGGGGTTGAACTTAGGACGTTTGGAACCAAATCTTCTAGCAACATGCGGCCAGCGCGAGAGCGCTCAACCATCTAGTCAAGTCAAAAGAACTTGCTTTAGATAACGATGAAATTCTCACCACGCTGTCACACGCTACACGGTCATTGATAATAGAAATGGCATACAGTTATATATGTAAATAGGCTGAATTTAATGGAATTGTTTGAAATTTTCAATAATTCGTTAAATTCGTCTTAGGTAGTATACAACAGATTCGTTTCCAAACTACCTGTAAAAGCGGAAAAAAGATATGCATGACATAAAAAAAAAACAATCAAAGTAAAACAAATAGAAAGGAAATACAATATAAAGAAAAAATTGAAAATAGGGCAGAAAATATTGATTGATTGATTGTATCTTGCTTAACGTCTCTCTTGCGATTTTTTCACTCATATGGAGACGTCACCAAGACCGGTGAAGGTCTTCAAATTTAGGCCTATGCTTGGCGTTTACAGCCATTGAGCAGTGAGGGTTCTTTAGCGTGATACACCTACTGTGACACGGGACATCCGTTTTTTAAAGGTCATCTCCGAGGACCCGTGACATCCACAGTTGTTGCCGAGCGTTTGGCGATGGAACTGTCACTACTTTTTTTAACGACTAAGGTCTGTCGCGGCCGGGATTCGACCCCCGGCCTTCCGCATGCGGGGTGAACGCTCTAAACTCTAGGCCACCTCGGCGGTAGCGGCAGAAAATAAAATATACCTAAAAAACAACAAATAAATCAAAACAAAACGAAGATTTCGAATATAATATTGCTTTGAAAACTAATTTGACCTGTTTTCAAACTGATCCAAGAAAGGAATAGTATCGCTTTAGATACAGTGAGGGACTTGAAATTGAAACAAGTAAATGTGGATGTGTTAGAATTCATAAAAGTTTAAGTGTGTGTAATTTCTTAAGTCAAAACATTTGGATGACTAGTTTCTCTACTCGGTAAACTGTGATTTCCAGATTGAAGACTAAACTTAAAAGTATGAAACTTACTTGAGTAATATACAGTGTATCTGACATGCTATCGTATGCTATCTGCAATCTAATTCCATATTGAAAATACAATTTGAAACTTTTGAATATGGAGATAGTGAAATCCCGTATAAGGTACAATGACAAATCTTAAATGATATACGCTTTGAAGGAGGAAAGTGCAATGCTCTGGACAATGCTAATTCACTACATACATCTATGCATACTAAACCATAGCTTATTCATCAAGACGTCAAAAGTTTCTCAAGGAAATTTTTTTCTTCCAATTTTATCTATACTACTTTGTACGTTTTTTCAAGGAAACGAAAACTTTAAAAGAAATTATATTGCAACTTTTTGTTTTACAAGAGAGAATGAAATACAAGTGTAAATGTTACATCACAATCATAGCTTTCATTCATTCGACGACGATTTATCATTTAGCAGTGCTCATTTGCATTCATATGTCTATTCGATATATCTCCATGAACTCGAAATAAAAGGCACCAAAGAGTCCTCCACATCTGCTTTGTATTTATTGAAATTAAATATTAACGGCAAAATAACAGCCCAACTTTATGACAAAAGGAATGATTTCAGCTTCTTGATCGTCAACTTCCCATATCTATGTAGCAATATTCCATATCACCTTCATATGTTGTTTATTTCTCTCTGCTAATTCTATGCGTAAGAGCTTCTTCTATGTATGAACCGTTTTTTTAAAATCGAGGTAGGTTACTGTCAAACAAGTTGATGGTGAGGGGCTTTTAACAGTCTCATTTTGCAAATTCTATGGTCGTTATAGCAATTACGTTTGAATAAATATTTAATATAAAGCACAGAAAATTTCATTTTACTTTATTTGGAAACGTACTACCACCCTTGCCCGGGGTTGAACTCAGAACCTGCGGAACCAAATCTCCTAGCAACATGTGGCCAGCGCACTTGACCACTCAACCATCTAGTCAAGTCAAAAGAACTTGCTTTCGATGACGATGGAATTCTAGCCACGCTGTCACACGCTACACGGTCATTGATAATAGAAATGGGATAAAGTTATTTATGTAAATAAGCTGAATTTAATGGAATTTTTTGACATGTTCAATAAGTCGTCAATAACGGCCATTGTTCATTGACAGTATACAGTACATTCGTTTCCTGAATACTTGTTTAAAAAAAAAAGATCTGCAGGACTAACAAAAAAGCCCCATAAAAGTCAAAATAAAACAAATAAAAAGCACACACGAAGTAAGGAATAAAAAAAAAATGAAAATAAGACAGAAAATAAAACAAACCTAAAAACAACCAACAACAAATAAATCAAAACAAAACGAAGATTTCGAATATAATATTGCTTTGAAAACTAATTTGACCTGTTTTCAAACTGATCCAAGAAAGGAATAGTATCACTTTAGATACAGTGAGGGATTTGTAATTGAAACAAGTAAATGTGAATGTGTTAGAATTCATAAAAGATTAAGTGTGTGTAATTTCTAAAGTAAAAACCTTTGGATGACTAGTTTCTCTACTCGGTAAACTGTGATTTCCAGATTGAAGACTAAACTTAAAAGTATGAAACTTACTTGAGTAATATACAGTGTATCTGACATGCTATCGTATGCTCTCTGCAATCTAATTCCATATTGAAAATACAATTTGAAACTTTTGAATATGGAGGTAGTGAAATCCCGTATAAGGTACAATGACAAATCTTAAATGATATACGCTTTGAAGGAGGAAAGTGCAATGTTCATTCACTACATACATCTATGCATACTAAACCATAGTTTATCTATCACGATGTCAAAAGTTTTTCTTGGAACGTCCCCCCCCCCCAAAAAAAAAAGATCTATGAAAGGTGAAGATAACGAACAGTAATCTATCGCATGACTCCTATAAACAATACAAAATAGAGAGATCCCCTGAACACACTAGAGATTTTATTCATACATTGTATGTCGATTCGATATATCCCTATGAACTCGAAATAAAAGTCACCAAAGAGTCCTCAACTTCTGCTTTGTATTTAGATATTTTTATTCAAAATAAATATTAACTGCAAAATAACAACCAAACTTTATGGCAAAAATGTAAGATGTTTGCTTCTCCATAGTCAACTTTTAGTTATGTAGGAATATTTAAATATCGCTTGCATGAAAGGTGAAGATAACGAGCAGTGACCAGTGATATCTCCCAACTGATTCGAAGCACAAGAGCTTCTTCTGAGTATGATAAGTTTTTAAATCGAGACAGACTACTGAAAAACAAGTTGATATGATAAGGGTTTCAACAGTCTAGTTTAAAGACATCATTTTGCAAATTTCCCTAGTGATTATAAAGATTTAGTTTTCCAATACAACCTATCATTGAGTCAAATGCTGTTACGTGCCTATTCTTAGGCCTTTCTTGACACACTGATTTTAACTACAGATAACTTAGTTTACCTGAGGAAGATATATGACTCACGGCGGACGAGACTGGTTAACAAATGGTGCTTACTCCTCCTAGGCAGCTGACTCTACCTTTGGTGTGTCCAGGGGTCCGTGTAAGCCCAACTCTTTATTTTGTATTCCTTATAGGAGTTTTGAGATTGATTGGTGTTCGTTATCTTCACCTTCCATGATTTAAATCATATCAATTTAAAGATATCACTTTTCCAAGCGTCCATTAAATATGAGAAAAATAAATCGTTCCCCTACTGATGATGCATACCGAGTTTCAACTTTTGAATTATGTTCAGTAAGAAGGAAAACAGTTTATAACGGAATATTTGTTTTAGATGTTACACATCTTTTTTCCATGCTACAGTGAGATAATAAAGAATACAATACTAGATTAGACAAAATAATTCATAAGTCCAGAAAATCGTTTAAAATACAGCATGCATAATGTACGCATACTAAAAGAACTGTCGCTGGATCTTCTAAAAATCGTTAACCATAATTTCTTTGTTTCCAGCTTCACTAATTTATATCAATAAGACTTTTTATGTTTATTTTCAGATTTATGTTTATCTAATTGATATACATAATGTGTCCTTGGCTGTCATCAATCACTGCACTAATGTAGTTTGCCACAAATACAAAAATAGATCGACTGATCTTCAAGTTCTAGAACCTAATTGGTAAGCAAAAGGAGATTTTGACATTTTCCTAACTTGTTTTGTTGTATATTTAAATACTCGTTCTGGAATTTTAAGGTGAAGAGTATCAAAAATACATGATGAATTAAAAATATCATATCAACAATTAACACAATGTTGAAATACTAGCTGTAATTATCGAAAACATTCAATCGTAGATGTTCTGAACAATTAATTTGGTAGATAGATTTTCCACTTAATAAAAGAACCATATAAGCGTTTGGTAATGAAAATAATTATATCGATTATCTTCATTGATTGCGGTTTTACGCCGATTTGGTAATATATGATATTTTGATAATAATCAATATTCTAGCCATTTTACACCGGATCTTAAGGTGTACACAATTTATTGACAAGCGTACAATGATCACATACGAAGCATGTTCACCAAACACTCATTTGTCCAGTAAAAATAGAGATAACATTCAGCGTGGGACCAGGAAACTAGGAGGAGTAAACCTCCCCTGTTCACGCGACCTGTACCTTGAGCCTTATATCTTGATCAGGAAAACGGAGTCATCTGTAGTTCAATATACGAAGAAATAACCAACATAACACACCCCAGAAAGCATTCGAATTGATGATAGGCTTTACTTGCATATCCAGGAGTCCATGTTTGCTCAACTCGCTATTTTGTATTCATTATAGGGGTTATGAGATTGACCACGGTTCATTATCTTCACCTATCATTTTAAAGTACATAGAATTTATTTGTGAAATGATTACTTTGAAAGAAAATGTTCAAACCAATTTAACTTCAAATAGTAGTAAGTATCCTGCCTCCACTGAAAAACAGTCCTACAGTAAAGACACTATCATGTAAAACTTATACGGTACCAATTTTGATGCACCAGATGCGCATTTCGACAAATAATGTCTCTTCAGTGATGCTCAACCGAAATGTTTGAAATCCGAAATAACTATGAAGTTTTAGAGCTAAATATAGCCGAAAACAGCGTGCCAAAAAAGTGGAGCCAAATTCGTCCAAGGATAAGAGCTATGCACGAGGGAGATACTCCTTAAGTTTGAAATGAATTTCTAAATTTTATAACAGCAATTCAATATACATCCGTATTTTCAAGCTAGTAACGAAGTACTAAGCTACTGGGCTGTAGAGACCCTCGGGGACTAACAGTCCACCAGCAGAGGCCTCGACCCAGGGGTCATAATGTAAAACTTATACGGTATCAATTTTGATGCACCAGATGCGCATTTCGACATATAATGTCTCTTCAGTGATGCTCAATCGAAATGTTTGAAATCCGAAATAACTATGAAGTTTTAGAGCTAAATATCATATGATTTAATATATAATTTGCACTCGAAACTTTTTGTCCATAAATAGAGAGGTATATTTGTCGCCGTGTTATTGTCGCCCCAAGAATTTTCCTATGTAATGAAAAGTAAAGATAACTAACAGTGATCAATTTCATAACTCCTAGAAGTAATACAAAATAGAGAGTAGGGCAAACACGGTCCCTGAATATACTAGAGGTGGAATCCGGTGTCTAGGAGGAGTAAGCATCCACTGTCGACCGGTCACACTCGCTGTGAACCCTTTTTCCTGATTAGGTAAACGGGGTTATTCGTAGTCAAACTCAGTGTGCCAAGAATGGCCTAAAAATCGGTATGAAACACGATAGACAACATTTGACTCAATGATAGGTTGTATTGACGAACTAGATCGTTATAACGACCATAGAATTTGCAAAATGCTGACTTCAAACGTGACTGTTGAAACCCCTGTAACATCAACTTGTTTGTCAGTAGCTTGTCTCGATTTAAAAACCGACTATACGCAGAATAAGCTCTTGCATATCGAATCAGTTGAGAGATATAAACACCATATGCAGGTGATAATGGAATATTGCTATATAAATATGGGAAGTTGATATGAATTTGTATCGATTATTTAATTATGTCGCGTATTTTGTATTCTAAATGCATAAATTGATACATTAATATGCGTTTGCTATTATGTTAAACAAACTATCAAACATAAATAAAAAACTGCGATTGTATTTAGGATAGGGCTAAAATAACCTGTATCTGCTGCCCAAACCTTTTAACTATTTGTGAAAAAATTATTATCAATAAAAAAGCAATGCAATTTCGACCTTTTCTTTAATTTACAATATTCAAGATAGGGAATCGAATGTAAAGAAACTCGAGCATTTGTTTGCTACTGAAAGGAATTAATGGATTTAAATTCGTCAACAAAATGGTCGAAAATTAGGGAAGGCAAAAAATGCAATGGTACATCTATGTACCAATGGAAAAGGTGTATGTATCGTAGTTTTGAAGTATTTGTTTTTAAACTGTTAGTATGCATGTAAACTATGAAATGTGTTGAAATGAAGTCTGCAAGCTATTTGTAATTTCATACCGGTATTCTCATAAAGTCTTTCACTAGATGACTTTACTTTGTCTTATGAGACAGAATTTATCTAAAAGCTTCTACATAAGAATACATATTTTGCGATGGCCTTAAGGATGTTTTAACTATTGACAACATTAATTTTGATTCCTATGTCGATACATTATATTTCAGTAAGCGCATAATAATACAATATCGAGTCTAGCACACGTGGTTTACCTGAACATAGCTGTTAACGGCAAACTAACAACTCAACTTTATCACAAAAGAACGACGTAAGCTTTTCTCGTCAACATCTCATATTCATGACGTAATATTTCTTTATCACTAGCAATAGTATTTCTGTTTCTCAATGTTTCAACGTTACAACACAATTCTTTCATAGTATTAAATGAAAACGTGGCATGTAATGTATTATTTAAGGTACACGCATTTTATAACAAAAATATACTGAAAGTTAATGCACCGACTTCTATTTAAGAAATAAGGCATCATTTCAAAATATTTATCGGGATATAAATATGGATTGGTCACGTGATCAAATTCCATAAAGCCCTTTGATCATGTACCAACCCGTATTTATATCCCGATAAATATTTTAAAATGATACCTTATTACTTATATTTGCATTTTTTGGTCGGTAACATTGCTGAATTGTGTTAACACATTTCCATACATTTCAAATTGTTGACGTCCACAACGAAGCGTCATAGATGTTCAAAATGACGACAACACAAAACAAAGTTCCATAAAATGAAGAACTGCTAGAAAGCAAGTATATCAACATCTACTTATACATTAACTCGGGAGTATATAATGGAAAACTCTTCCATATGTCTAATTTTAGGGGGTGGGGGAGTTATGATTTAAACGAGGGTGCGCAATGTTACACTTACAGTTGTGATGCGCTTTTACTTTGAAAAGTGAAGACGTTCAAAGTGAAGACGTTGAAGACTGACTTTGAAAGATATTCTGTGGACAGAATATTAAGGAGTTAACAGAAGATTGAGATGGAGGAACATGAAGAACAGGGAGGCAGTGGTCAGGTGTAGGCAAATCATTTATAGACAGGACAGAGGCACAGCTCAGATGAATCTCCGGACTGAACATCGCAGAGAATGTGGAACTACACGAAGGTAAGGAACGGTTTGGATTTGGATATGTAATTGTTGACAAACATGAGCTCACGGAACGCTTCTTTTGACTCGATAAATTTCTGTACTAGGTTTATAACGACGCCTCACTTCGATGTCCCGACATAAATTAGAAACCAACATCAATCACCCATGGCTGCTGTGGCACGGAAGCAGTGTGGTGTGTAGGTCTTAATGCACCTTGACGACTCATCGGCCATACATCCTGCGAATTACCTTTTTGCTAAAGTCTAATGTCATCGTCTAGCAGTAGGTACAATTTCGCATCACCGATGACCAGGGTGAAGTTGTAGCAGACGAAGTTTTAGACATACAATAGTAAAATATTGTTTACAGAAATGCTTTTATCAATTATGGATGAAAATTTACTGCTTGGAATACAAATAAAACCGTAAATACATTTTGTGATGTTGATATCAGCTATTGATAGTTTTCTGTAGTAAGTAAAAGCGATTGCTAGATGTGTATTGCCTTAGTAAAAGTAGTACCCGTTACCTACTTTTAACAAATGTTCATACGCACAGCTCTGTTGACCCCGTAGTGGATTTATAAAGGGATAAATACGAATTGCTCGTAATAGTGTTATGTAGGAGAAAACAGTTCCAAATATAAATATAGGATGGTAACGATTAAAAACGATCAGAATAATATACAAGGTAGGTAACTTTAAAGTCACGATTGATGGTTGTATAGACTAAATTTTTATTTTGATCAGCATAAACTTTGTTTCTATGATATTTATCAAACAAGGCTATTTACATTGTAATAACTACATTTCATGCAATGAATCTCATTTCATCCGAACATTAGACAGCCAAAAAGATGGGAAAAACAATTTATTTTTGTTTTTTGTTACTCAAGATATCTTAATTGTTAAGTTCGTTCTTTGCATGAAAGGTGAAGATAACGAACAAATGATCAATCTCATAACTCCTATAAGCAATACAAAATAAATGGTTGGGCTAACACGGACCCGGACACCATAGGTGGGATCAGGTAGCTAAAAGGAGTAAGCATCCCCTGTCGACCGGTCACACCCGCGTGAGCCATATATCCTGATCAGATGAAGTTATTCGTAGTCAAAATCAGTGTGCCAAGAAAGGCATTTCAGTTTAAGTGGAATGGCTAAGCCAAGATGTATCATTTCTTGAACATATAAGTACCTATACCAATCTCTCATGATATGCTAGCAAAGTATAGAGTAACGGATACTCTGCTACATCGTGGATAATCGATAGGTTATACACATGTTTTAGGATTTAAATGTTTAATTTAAAAAGTCCCACGGAGTACCACCTTAAATTCCCGAACCGAAACGACGTCAGGTGAGTTTTGAAGGACTATGCTGGAATATAACAAACAGTTGAAAATTATAATTATAACGGACACATTTAGATGAAGAAGAAACGCTTCAAAATTGGGAATGAAATGATGAACGTGTTGAAAGGAACGTTTGGATGTAGATACGGGAAATGTTTCCTCGAGAACGGATAACAGCCATTCAATGGATGCAATAGTACGCAACCAGGCCGGTAGAGGACATTCCTTTCATCAACTTAAAGACACAATATGTACAGTTGCATCTCTTGTCTAAAAATCAAATGGTTGTGTAATCTTATTTTTGAGAGGAACTATCAATTCAACAATCATGCTAGAAAAAAAAAACCCGTCGTGGTAGCTCAGGGATAGAATATTCGCTTAGTAATCGGGAGATCGTGAGTTCGAGCCCCGCTCATGCCATGACCGCATCAAACCTAACACATTTACATAATAGTAATCGCTCCTTCGCCATACGTTTGGCATTTAAAAGTGAGGATCACTGAACTTTCGGATATGACTTTAAAAACGTAGTTCCCGTGTCGAGGCATGCATAGACACTTTAAAAAAAAAAAAACTGCTACGACACTGCACACTAAACATAGGTCTAAATTTATAGTACTTCACTAACAGCTGGTGACATCTCAATATGAGTGAAAGAAATCCCGATGGGACGTTAAACAAACAAAAAATCAGTCAATCAATATTACGAAAGGAGAAATGAATGTTTTGGTAATCTTCAACAAACCTTTTAAAGAAAATTACCGTAAGTTCTATATTGATTTGTGAGACTAACCAAGTCTTCGAAATCTGCTTTACAAGAGACTGCTTTACGTACGCTAATTTTCTTAACTGAGACATACTGCTGAAAAATGAATTGATGCTAAAGGCTTCGTTTAAAAAAATATTTTCCGTGAAATGGTCAGATATAATTTGAAATATCGCAAATTACCCGTTTGAGAGTTGTAGACCTGCTGCCATTTAGGAAAAATGAAACGTTGAAGATAACGAACAATGATTAATCTCATAAGCAATTTAAAATAGATAACTGGGCCAAACGGACCCCTGGACAAAGCAGATGTGAGATCGGGTGCCTAGGAGGAGTAATCATTCCATGCCGACTAGTCACACCCACCTTGAGTCCTATATCTTGATCAGGTAAACGAACTTATCCGTAGTCAAAATCAATGTGGCAAGAACGGCCTAACAATCAGAATGAAACACTTCTGACAGCATTTGACCCAATGATAGGTTATATTCACAAACTAGATCGGTATAACGACCATAGAATTTGCGAAATGCTGACCTTCAACGCGACTATTGAAAGCCCTGCATCATCACTTTGTTTATCAGTAGCCTGTCTTGATTTAAAAACTGATTATACGCAGAACAAATTCTTCTACATAAATAAACCCTGATCATATGCAGAACAAGCTCTTGCGTATCGAATCAGTAATGGAATATTGCTACATAGATATGGGAAGTAGACAATGGAGAAGCTGAAATCATCCCGTTTGTCATACAGTTGAGTTGTCAGTTTGTCGTTAATATATACTTTCAATAAAATATCTAAGGATGAAGCAGAAGTGGAGGACTCTATGGTGTCTTTTATGTCGAGTTCAAAGGAATATACCGAACTTCTACAAGGAATATAAAATTAAAAGTTAGGTGTTAATAGAATCCTTCATTAGTTCAAGTGTGGGATGGGGAAAATCCACCGAGGGGACAAGATTCACAGTCTAAGACGAGGTTTTGCTGAGTTCCAGAGAGCAAATCTTGTTCCAGAGGTAGAATGTCCCTATCCCACACGAGTAAATAATGAAGGATTATTTTTCTCACAATTTACCTACAGTTTAGGGCATAAATTTAGATGCTTTAAATTATCGAAATCCTCATTTGAACTTCGATGCAAAAACTAATTAAATAGGCAGAAAGAGCATACCGGAAAATGGTTTACACTATAAGTGTAAACCAATAAACCCAAGGTTATTCACTGGAAAGCTATATACATTAAAATTTAAAATTAACAACGCAAAATCTTTTTACTTCACCGTGAAACGTAAATCTTTACCGTTTAACCAAAAATGTTGGAAAATATATAACGTCACAATCAAATGACGTCTCAGCAGTGTGAGACAGAAAAACCTTACATGGCTGTCTCACATGCGTAAAGTCGATCTCACTCTGGTGATAATGTGAGAAAAATATTTCCTCTAGATATACTAGAGGTTTAAGTGATAACATAGGCATTATATGTAAATCACGGTAAATACTTAGAATAGGTCAGTATTTGGATATTTTTTAACGAAAAGAATAACATTGATGACTTCAATCAATAAAATGCCAAACTGCAAACAGCAGGCAGGGTTTATTTTTTTGCTGTAAAAAAATCCAAAGTTAGATATCAAAATAATTTGCATGAATGCAAGGTGAAGATAACGAACAGTGATCAATCTCATAACTCCTATAAGGAATACAAAATAGATAGTTGGGTAAACACGGTCCCCTGGACACACCAGAGGTGGGATCAGGTGCCTAGGAGGAGTAAGCATCCCCTGTTGACCAGTCAAACCCGCCGTGAGCCCTATATCATGATCAGGTAAACGGAGTTATCCGCAGTCAAAATCAGTGTGCCAAGAACGGCTAAACAATGGGTATGAAACATGCCAAACAGCATTTGACCCAATGCGAGGTTGTACTGAGGAAGTAGATCGTTATAACGACCATAGAATTTGCGAAATGCTGACTTCAATCGAGACTGTTGAAATCCCTGTACCATCAACTTGTTTGTCAGTAGCTTACCTCGATTTAAAAACTGACTATACACAGAACAAGCCTTTGCATATCGAATCAGTTGAGATATATAAACACCATATGCAGGTGATAATGGAATATTGCTACATAAATATCGGAAGTTGACGATGGAGAAGCTGAAATCATCCCGTTTGTCATACAGTTGAGTTGTCAGTTTGCCGTTAATGTCTACTTTCAATAAAATATCTAAGTATGAAGCAGAAGTGGTCGACTCTGTGGTGTCCTTTATTTCGAGCTCACAGGGATTTATCAAATCGTCATATGAATGAAAGCTATCATTGTTAATAGACAAAACGTCATCGACATATCTAAAAGTCAAATTGAAGGCCACAGCGAGAGTTTTTTCTTCTCACGTAGAAGTTTTTGAATAAATTCTGCTTCATATGAATATAAAAACAGGTCAGCTAGCAAAGGAGCACAATTCGTGCCCATGGGAATTCCAAAAGACTATTGGAAGACCTGATCACCAAAGACTACGAAGATATTGTCAGTGAGGAACTCTAGCATATTTTTTATTTCAACTTCAGAGTACTTGTACAGAGTACTTGAATATGAAGGCCTTGTGATTTGCAAAATTGATTTTACTCTTTGCATGTTTATGGAAAGCACTGTCTTTTGCTTCTTGTATGCAAAAAAGATCAATGTATGTTGCAGAAAAGTTAAGAATAAAATGTTCAGACTTTCAAATATGGATACATATGTGACCTTTAAATAATGTTCATTGATATTGTTAGTGACTAAATATTCTAGGATGTTTGAATTAGATAAATTATTATCAAAACGGATACTTTCCATGAATGAAAAATATTAATTTTTGACAAAAGTAACCGTGGATTTAAATAGATAGAGCTGCACATCACGAATCATAAATCCCTGAATTTTACTATCTGAAAAATGAAATTTATTTTAAACATGATACATGTTTCAAGAGCATAAAACATAAAGTAATTTACTGCAAGAAATAATAATTATATTTTCATGCATCAGAATATTTGCTCATAGTTTATATTCTTTGCATCTTCTCTATCTCCCGAACATTTCTTAACATTACACATTTTTCTACTGATGCGTCAAGAAAATTATCTTCCAATTTGGTTCGTTTTAAATTCAAACGAAAGAAACGATTTGAATTTAGATTACGAAATTAATATTCAAATGCATGATTAAATTCAATTAAAACCAACAACGCAAATACACATATACGTGAAATGAAATACCAACACTGTGGACAGCATGTCATAGATTAACCTTTTCTGTCAAATATTGTACTGCCATAAACCATTTGGATCACAGGTCCTGCTTGGCTATTTTTACAATTGTGTATAAAAGGCATCATCCCTCCACAGAAAAGCATTCCACTGTCTGAACGGAATCGTACGAAATATAAGGTATGTATTTTATATCTTTTCGTGTGCTGATATGTAGGTTATATGAGGAAATATATAATTTGCACAAGACTTACTTCTTTACCATCACTGTTTTGTGATATTATTCATTTTTCCTTTATCCCACAGGGACAATAACTATTTTGTAAATGTTTTAGATGTATTGAAAGCCACCTGATTAACAAAAAAAAAAAAAAAAAAAAAAAAAAAAAAAAAAAAAAAACAACAACAAACAAACAAACAGGAAAGAAAGTTTAAAATATCAAAACGTAAAATGCATTTTTCGCAAAGATATCGTTCCCATATATACTGGACTCTGGTCTATAAACCTTTTTCTTATAGGGCTATCGGAAAAGTTACGTGCATTATAGCTACGAAAATTGATTGCTTATTGAATAATCGATATTTTATGAAATGTCTTGATATCAGTATAGTTAAATTTGTATAAAATACTTCATGGCCTACTGCCCAAAAATCAATTCCATTAATGTTTTGTAGGTATTATAATTATTCTTATCATAAGCATTATCAGATTGAATGTTGTGTTTACTATTGTTATCATGTTTACATTACAGCCAAAATGAACACCTTTGTTGTGTTGAGCGCAATAGTGGTATCATGTTTAGCTGGAGGTGACTATTACCCCAAGGGTCATACTCCTTGGTACGGTCGTGGAGGAATTAGAGGAGGCGGTGGAATAATGGGCGGCGGAGGAATGAACGGTGGGATGATGGGCGGCGGAGGAATGAACGGTGGAATGATGGGCGGCGGAGGAATGAACGGTGGAATAATGGGCGGCGGAGGAATGAACGGTGGAATGATGGGCGGCGGAGGAATGAACGGTGGAATGATGGGCGGCGGAGGAATGAACGGCGGAATGATGGGAGGTGGAGGAATTGGCGGAAACATTGGAGGTTTAACTCTTTATCGTGGTACGAATTTCATTTGAAATTTTATTTCATACGAAACGAACCTTAATTGTTACAAAATGTTTGCATGCTTAGCATGAAATTTTTAGCTGCTAAAGATTAAAAAGAAATATAAGAATTGAATACAATTTCAGCTTTAGACCATTTACCCCAATTATAAAGGTATAGAAAATGAAGTAAATTTCTGAAAGGTTTTTCTAAAATGCACTTAAACAAGAACGTTAAGTGGGAACAAACTTTCCCTAGGGATCCCAATTTTCCTTCAATCACCTGTAACTGTTCTCATACAAAGAGTGTTCCCAGTTTGCCACTAAATATTTCATGAACAATTCAACAATATCAATTATTTATGGTTTAAATATCATTACCCTTAGAACGAAAAATATCAAAACTGGTCATCGAGAAAATCTTACCAGCTCGTACGAGTAATTCGATTGATCTTCAGTTGAACTTGCGGTTGTATTGTTTTTTTAACATCGTGCACATGGCCTCGTACAGATACACTTATAAGCAATGGCAGATACTGGACGGAAATACTTGATGTGGGACTTGTCGAATGATTGTTTTATTTGACTGTCTGTCTTTAGGTGCTTTGATAAGCAAATCTTAATAGCGTTAAGATCTTTGAGTTAAGACCCAAAATGCATGAGAAAAGACATTCAGCAAGGCTACGTGCATTCTCGGAAACGTTTCCCATTTAAAAATTGAACTCTAGCTTTCATAAAAGCATGGACCAGACAAAGTGGAAATAAATAATAAATTATATTTGATTAGCGTAATACGAACGATGTGACATTTAATATACACCATTTCCAGATCTATGCACAAACCACATGATACCTTAGGTGGTAATATATGTAACAAGTATTAAATGTATGCACACTGTGCCACCCAAATATGCATTGGAATGATGAACCTTCGTTGCAGCAGAATCGAATTCTTGTATTTCGTGTATTCACTCTGGCGTGTTTGTCCAACTCTCTATTTTAGTTACGAGATGGGTCACTCTTCGTTCTCTTCACTTTTCATTCAATCAAACATCTTTGGTGGAGAGGAAAACGATAAACTAAATCCTTGATTTACAAGATATAAATTCACTTTATGCGTTGTTCACATTTCAGTGAAATATTCATTAAATGTGGTAAATTCCAAATTTATGAATGTCAGTTTTTAAAAGTGATTGTATATTCTCTTCAACAGCTCCAAAATATGGAAGTTGCTCATATCGCAATATGTTTGACCGTCTACAAATGGGAGCTTACTGCTATCACGATGATAACTGCCCCGGTTCTCAGAAATGCTGTTACAGCTTCATCTATGGACGACGTTGTCAAATTCCACAAGAATATCAAAGATTTGGTTCCTGTAATTATAACTACATCACATTCCCAACACGAAGAGCATGTAATGACGATACCATTTGTCCATATGGCGGTAAATGTTGTAGAAGAGAAGTGTCAGGCCAAGTCGACACATGCACATATCCCTTTTCCATATACCCATTGCCAGGCAACCCTGGTACACCATACCCAATTCCAGGCAACCCCGGTACACCATACCCAATTCCAGGCAACCCCGGTACACCATACCCAGGCGGTCACAAACACAAAAAAGTTTATTAAATTTTGATGTATTTCGGTAGATATACATTTTGTATTGTATAATAAATAGTTTACTGCATCCTCTAAATGTTTTCTCATTTTCATTGAAAATATAAAAACAAAGCTAATCATCAGGGCCCGCCTATTGGAAAAGTGATTAACTCTAATATGGTGTAACGTAGTGTTCTCTTCAGATTTAAACTTAACAATGTGATTAACTGTGTTTCAAAAGTGAGTTTGCATTAATTTGTGTTAACTTTATATTCACTTTAATCCATTCCCAATACTTAGTTAAGTCTTAACACAGTTGTTAAAATGGCTGCCCACAGCATTTGTATCCAATTTAGAAGCAAAACTCGTGAATTGTTTCTAAGCCATTTTGAGGTGTGGATCGATGCTGAACTAAGTCTTAACACAGGTACTTTAATCCTAAAGTAAATTTCATTTTTACTTATTAGATCAATTACTTATGAACACGCTGAGATTAGAGTAAATGAATATTGTTTAACTTCGGAAATAAAGAAAAAGATGCCAACATTGTCATGAAATATTCATTATTCAAGTTTTATTATTTCATTGCCTAATTGATGTGTATAATGAAATTTACTGTAGGATTAAACATTCTTTTTAATGAATTTATCCATGTGTAAACTCTGGAAATTTTACTCACAAATCGAATAAAAGAATGAAGCACATGTTAAATATATTTTATGTATTGTTTTACGTCCCTCTCGAGAATATTTCACGCATTCTTCAAAAGAATATTAGATTCTTAGAATTTCAATTCGTTCACTGTATTATCAATTTCAAAACTTGAATAGTTCCCCCGCACTATGTTATTTGTTTTCAGTTAGGTAGCAGTTTTTAATTTTTAAATTCATTGAAATAAAATGGTCGCGTCTATTTCAATATTTTTGTACATTCAATCTGCGTGTCGTTGAAATAAATATGCACTTTGTGTATTCAGAACTTTTTCAAAAACAGATGTTAAATAATGCTATACATTTTATATACGTGATTGACAACAGGTAAAATAATTAAAAAACTCATCATGCAAGACTGAAACATATTCTCGGGAGGGAAGGGGATGCGTCTCGACATCGTATTAGGCAGTCCATAAGAACCTGCCACCTTGCACAGAGAGGAAACAATACAAAACAAAAAGAATCAATCAAAATAATTCAAAATATAAATGAAAAGATAAAACACACAATGATCAACTACAGGAATGATCAACAGATTCTCAGCCCTGTATGCGTGTTTGCGAACATATCTAACATCTAATTCTAATTGTATTGCTGTATTTGTCTCAAATTTAAACCTAAAGAAGACTGCATTCATTTTTGAGAGACAAAATGTAGTCACATCTCCATTGCCCCCCCCCCCCCCCGATTTTCACACTTTCTGCAAGAATAATTTTAAATATCCGGATTAGCTGACCTCTATTATGGTAGTAAAATGCACCTGGGAATCTGCGTAGAATATACAAGTTACACATAGGTTGGTCTTTGCATTATGCAGACAGTTCCGATAAACAATTTTGATGAACATATTTTCTATTTGAAAAAATAAACTTGATCCAACAAGTGTAATAAGTCAAATTGTTCCTATATACCAAACAGGAACCAAGGGCAGAATCTATATCATGTCTCTTCTGCACTTACTAGAGACTACCAAGGGGGTTAGAATTCGAGGCTACGAATATATATATATACGATTTTGCTCTTCCTGGTTGTTTTAAAATAACCTTTGTTTCGTTTGTTTGCAGATTTTTACTGTCGAAAGTCCGATATAGACAATGTGTGAAGTAATTCCTCGAATTCTCAACAATGTTTACCAATGTACTGGTTTGAACAGTCTGTACGTTTTTATAAGCTTCTTGCAGGAAAGGGTTTGTACGAAACGATGGACAGTTTGCGCAGAACGAAACGAAACGCTTTGGAGGTGTAGTAGCACGCTTCAGGGTCTATAACATCATACTTAGGCCAATTTTTAAAAAATTGGTTTACGGATTTCAAAATTTTCAAATCTGTTTGGAGGAGGTAAAAAAAAGTTCACATGACAAAATGTTAAGTAATAAAAATAAACTTGATTTGAGGTCAATGTTTTATTATCAACTGAAATATTCTCTTCACAGTCAACTTCAGACGGTGGTATATAGCAACTATCGTGCACCTTGGCAACAATGCTGTTTCCTTAAAAAAGTTATTTGCTTATTGAATTAACTTTCTATCATTATCAAATATCCATTGTTTACCGTTTAGTTATGTAAATCCCAAAATCAAGGAACCACACCGTTTTTCCATTCAAAAGATGGCATCCATGACGTATATAGGGACGCACTAATCACCTGAAGCACTAAAATCCTGACTGACCTTACCAAACATATATTTTGTCTAAAAATTTACTTTCAAGTTTTAAAGTCTTATTTGTGAAGTCAAGTAAAGTTATAAATATAATCTATGAACCCTACAAACATTTATTAAAAAATTCTGAATTTTATATAGGTCAGATCAATTCATTGTTGGTAGTCAAGAAATTTTATACAATGAATGAATTCATGAATTCAATAATGTAAAATATGTTTTCAACCTCCTTCAATATAGGAAGAATTATACATATTAATTATGAAGAATACTTCTTTAAAATTCATTAATAAGAATTTTAAAGTATATCCTAGGCAAACTGTATGCATGGTAAGGTCAGGTAAGCCTATACTTGTTTAGGTGATTAGTGCAACCCAACGTACGTCATGGATGCCTTGTGAAAATAAGTGTTTGTTTTTATTTTGGAATTTACATATCTAAACGGTATGTAATGCATAACTAATGCTAATCAGAAGTTAGTTTCATAAACAGATAACTTGTTGGAAACAAAAAGCATTGTTACTAAGGTGCAGACTATTTGTTAGCACCGGATGAAGTTGATTGATCACTGTTCGTTATCTTCACCTTGCATTCCACACATGACACATGAATATTATGGACTGTCCCGAGATTTCCTGTCCCAAGATTTTCTGTCCACATATCCAGTCCAGCAGAATCTATTTTCTTTCTTTTCTTTCTTTCTTTTTTTTTATGAAAGGGAAAAATCACAGCGTCGGAAATATAAAAAGGAGTGAAAAACCATTTTATTATTTTCCAACATCCCAAAAAATCAGGGCGCCGGATCCGTAAACCAACTCAATAAAAATAAAAGGCCTTGAAACAGTATTGTCTGCACTTATCTTGATCTGTTGAAATCCCTTATATCATTTTAAATGACAAAGTCCTTAATCGTAACTCTCTTAGGCAGTTCGGATAAAAAAAATATTTTGGGTTTGTATTATTTAATTTTAAAAGACAGGTCGAACCCGAAGCAATTGACCTATTTGTTTTCTTTCAAGCTCCTTTAAAATCTCGATACCATTCATATCAGCACTTTTGGGAATTTTGAGAAGACAAATTGTTTCTATTAATAATATTAGTTAAAATGCAAAGTGGTTATCAAATAAAGGTTAGGGATGAAATGAATACTGTAAAAAATTGGTTAAAATTAACAAAATTGGATCCACAAAATAAACACCACTGAACAATAAAAATAAATCAAAAATTATATAAAACTCTCCCCCAACAACTGATTCAACATTCAATTAACCAAAATGTTTTAAAACTAAACCCATTCAGACAGAAAGGAAACCCAGTCCATCTAAATAGTAACCCTATCAGTTTGAAACGTAATTCATACAAATCTGTTTGCAATGTAACCCAGTCAGTTAAAAGTGCAAAGAAGTCAGATATACAGGAACAAAAACCAATCAGTGTAAAATGTATCCCAGTCAGGCTGGAATATAATCCGTCTGCCTCGAACGTAAACCAGTCTAACAATGATATAAACCAGCCAGTGTAAAACATACGTTAGTTAGTTAAAAACGGCACCTCGCCAGGCTGGAATGTAAACCGGACAGTTTAGAAAGTAACGCAGTCAGTTCAAAACCCAGTCCTGAAAGACTATAAACAAGTCAGGAAAGAAAATAAACCAATCAATGTACAACCTAATACAGTCAGTTTGAAATGTAACCCAGTCCAGCAGGAATATAAAATAGTCAGTTTGGAACAGAACCCAGTCAGTTTAAAACGTAATCAACTCCGACAGAAAAATGTATATCGATCAGCATAGAACCTAAATAAGTTAGTTTAAAAAGTAACTCAGTCAGACAGCAATGGTATATTTAGGATGTTACTGTTGAAGCCAACACAGTCAATGTATATTTGTATGCACAGGATTATTCATACAAATATAATAGGTACATAGAATCAGATAATTACAAAATTATCTGAATCGGGATAAGCTCAGAAGGAGCATCATTTGGATAAAGCTCTGAGGAAACAGCATCTTTTCGAAAATTCGAAGTTGGGATATTAGGTATGCTTGTTGGAAGAGGATATTTCTTTAAAAAAATTGCCCTTTGAGTCTAACAAGAAAACTTAGTGCTCCCATCCCCTTTTTCCTGGATTCCTTGCTTCTTCGTGCACTTTTTCAAAAAATGCCTTTCTTTCGTCCGTCTGGGCATACATTGTGAAATATAATCAAAGTTAAAACTGTGCGGAAGGTTGATCTTACACTGATACGATAGTGTCTACTCTTGGACCAAGAATGAAACAGGTCCTGACGGCCTGAAACTGTACAAGCTTTGGAAAAGTTGTTGCACGTCATGACCTACGTCACATTGGGGGTGTTACGTCACTGATAAATAGTACTTCACACATTGTCGGGTTTATCTTTACCATAAAAACTGTGATGATAAAAAAGTCAACAATTCATCATATTAGCTTTACAACAAGATTTTAAATATATACAAACGTTGAACTGGTATTAGGGCAGTTGGGCATAGATATTTTTGTATCAAGACGAAGTTTCTATGAACAAGCTATCTAATGAATTATTAGACCTTGAAAGTTAGTCAAGGTCACACATATTAGATACCTTTTGATCAATCGTCCTTTGTGAGATTTTTTACTCGTATGAGTCGTCAACAAATACCGGTAAAGGACTTTAATTAACACTAGTGCCGGGCACTTGGCAAAGGAACAGTCACTACATATCATAGGTTTGACGCCAGATGCCGAGCTGGGAACGACAACCGAACAATTTCCTCATAATTACGACCTTTTGGATGATGCCCTAAGAAAGGTTAAGGCATTGAGTGCTTTTCATAATATTTTTTTTCATTTAAGCTAAAGGACCGTCACACTGACTGACTCTGAGTCTCATTGAATTAAATGAACTTTCTGCTTAAAAATAATTATATATTACACTATATGTGAATTTTACTATATGAATTTGTTTTTGAAAAATATTGGGGAGGGGGCAGGGCCACCCGTGCCCCCCCCCCCCCGGTTCCTACGGCCATGTGCATAATATATGGATACAAAAAAAAACTGCCACTGGATCGTATAAAAATCATTACCAATTATTTCGTTGTTGTCAGCTACAATAATTTATGATAATAAGACATATTATGTTTATTTTCAGATTAATATTTATCTAATTGATTTACATAATGTGTCATTGGCTGTCATTAATCATTGCACTAATGTAATTTGCCACAAAGACAAATATAGATCTACTTATCTTCAAGTTTTAAAACCTAATTTGTAAGCAAAAGGAGACTTTGACATCCTCCTAACTTGTTTTGTTGTATATGTAAATAATCATTCTGAATTAAAAGATGAAGAATATCAAAATTATATGATGAATTAAAGATAGCATACCAACAATAAATACGTTGAGATGCCTGCTGTAACAATCAAAAACATGCAGTTAGAGATATTCTGCTTTAAAAAAAAATTCTTGATATAACGATTCAGTTTGCCAATATAACCTATCATTGAGTAAAATACTGTCTGACGTGTTTTATACTGATTGTTAGAAAGTTCTTGGCACACTGATTTTGACTACGGATAACTCCGTTTACTTGATCAATATATAGAGCCCACGGCGGGCGTGACCAAACGACAGGGGGTGCTTACTCTTCCAAAGCACCTGAGCCCATCCCTGGTATATCCAGGGGTTCGTGCTTCCCCAAATCTCTATTTTGTATTACTTATAGCAGTTCGTTACTTTCACCTTTCATTACAACAAAATTTATCATAGTATTATGTCAAAAGTGGCATATAATGACCGACCGACGATCAGAAATTTTTCTTTGTAATGTCAGAGTTAGATAAGACGGAATTGTACTACCATGTATGAATTATTCTGAAGAATTTATGAGCTGTAATGTTCATGTCTTCGGTTGGACACGGTAAAGGTTTAGTGTGTGGTATATACTAAGATTGGCTTTTTCATCATAGTATTGAAAGTGGAAATTACAAAAAGATTAGCAATGGGAATTAAAAACCTTCATTACTAATTTCTTCAAAAAACTAAACTAAATAGGAAAAAGCGCGATATAAAACTAATCATTATTAAAACCAATCATTGTTATTAAACTGAAGGTTAACGCACCGACTTCTGTAGAAGGGTAACAACTAAAAAACGATCTGAATAATATATATTTTGTATTGCTTATAGGAGTTATGAGATTGATCACTGTTCGTTATCCTCACCTTTCACAAGTACCACGTAGACAATTTTGAAGTCAGGATTGGTTGTTTGGATAGACTTTATTTTCATTTTGATCAGCATAAACTTTATTTCTATGCTATCTATCAAACGAAGGTATTCGCATAGGAAGTTTTACATTCCATACAATCAAATCATTTCATCAGAAAATTCGACAACCGAAATATGGAAATTGACCTCCTATATTTTTGATTCGTGATATCTCATTTTTTGAGCTATACATTTATTTGAATATTATTCTAAGTGAGGGAAATGCATTATTTCTTGTACAAAACCTTTCATATGTAAGTATACTTATCTTCCGTGGTATGCTAGCAGAGTATGGAATACCGGATACTCTGTCTCGTGGTAGATAATAGATAGCTTACGCATATTTTTGTTTTAGATTTTAATGTTTGAGAGTTCAACGGAGTGCAACCTTAAATCACCGGGTCCAGAGCAATACATGTAGGTATTACTCTCTCATCTAGACCAAACGTTACCATATTGATCTGTAATAAATCACTGACGCCAATCAAGTTTTGAATGACCATGCTGGAATGAAATGAACAGTTGAAAATGTTACAGAATGAACCAATTTAGATCAACAGGTAACGCTTTAAAATTGAGAATGAGGTACGGGAAGATGTTTCGTCGAGAACGGAACGATAACAGCCATTCAATTGATGTAATAGTACGCAACCAGGTCAGTAGAAGACCTTCCTTTACCATCCAAGGCTTCAATCAGCTAAAAATCACAATAGGTACAGTTGTGTTTCTTGGATAAAAATAAAATGGTTGTGCATTTCTATATTTGAGAGGAACTATCAATTCAACCATCATACTAGAAAAAAAAACACCCGGCTGTGGTAGTTCAGTGGTAAAGTGTTTGCTTCGTAACCTTGAGGCCGTAACTTCGAGTCCCGCTCTTGCCAGGGCTGCGTCAAACCTAAGCCATTAGCCTAGATAGGGATTGCTTGTTCGCCAAATGCTCGGTATGTAGAAGTGAGAATCACGAGTCTTTAGGGTATGACCTTAAAAACAGAGGTCCCATTTCGCTGGTAGCGTTGGCGCATTAAACAACTTTCACTGGAACGGTCCTAGCTGAGAGATAAGCATAGGTCTAAATTTGATATATTTAATCTACAACTGATGACGTCTCAATGTATGTGGAAAAAATGTCGACTGGACGTAAAATAAAGTCAACTAAACAATACAAGAAAGAAAAAGAAATGAACAATTTTGTCATCTTTAACATACTTTAAACATTTAAAGCTAGTTCTATAATGATTTGTGAGATTACCCGAGTCTTCCACATCTGCTTTACGGGAGAATGTTTTTTAAACTGAGACAGACTACTGACAAATAAGTTTGTGGTACAGGAATTTCAATTTCTTCTTTTAAAAATGCATTTTCCTTCAATTGGTCAGCAGGCAAGGTTTTCATCGCTTAGGAAATCTAAAGCGAAATATCAAACATAGTTTGCATGAATATATTACATTTTCATCAATACAATGGATTTTACCCTCTGCTTGACTATGAAATGCACTACCTTTTGGGTTTTGTTTACACAAAAAACATCAATATATGTTGAAGAAAGTCCGAGATTATAATGTTTAAACTTTCAAATATGGATACATTTGCAAACTTCAAACAATGTTTTGTGATATTGCTGGTGGACTGTTAGTTCCCGAGGGTCTCTACAGCCCAGTAGCTAAGTACTTCGTTACTAGCTTGAAAACACGGATGTTTATTTAATTCCTGGTATAAAATTTGGAATTCATTTCAAAATTAAGGATTATCTCCCTCGTGCATATATCTTATCCTTGGACGAATTTGGCTCCAGTTTTTTTTTTTTTGGCGCTCTAGTTTTCCTTTTAGCTCTGACAAGTTTATTGTTATTTTGAATGTCCAAAATTTCGGCTTGAGTATCACTGAAGAGACATTATTTGTGGAAATGCGCATCTGGTGCATCAAAATTGGTACCGTATACATTTTACATTGCAATGACTACAAATTCTTCCATGTTTAAATTAAACAAGATATTTTTAAAAAGGATATATTCCCAAAATGAAAAATAGTAGTTTGTGACCAAAGTGACGGAGTTAAATAAACAAAGCTGCGCATCACCTATCACAAAATCCTGAATTTGACTAACCAGAGAAAGTTCTGATTTTTATCCCATGCTAGTGTACTAAGAGTAAAAAGTAAATTGTTGCAAGAAATAACATTTACATCTTCATGCATCAGGATGATTGCGCATAGCTTGTATTCTTTGCAGTTTCTCCATCTCCTAAACGTTCCTTAACTTTACATATTTTTCTTCTGATGCGTCAAAATATCTTCTAATTTGTTTCCTTTCAAATTCAAACAAAAGAAACGCTTTATTGAAGTTAAATTACGAAATTAATATTCAAATGCATGATTAAATTCAATAAAAACCAACAATCCAAAAACACATGTACGTGAAATGAAATACCAACACTGTGGACAGCATGAGATAGATTGACCTATTCTGTCAAATCTTTTCCTTCTATAAACCATTTGGATCACAGGTCCTGATTGACTATTGTTACAATCGTGTATAAAAGGCATCAGCTCTCCAGAGCAAAGTATCCCACTGTCTGAACGGAATCGTACGAAATATAAGGTATGTATTTGATATCTTTTCATGTGCTGATATATGAGGAAATAAATAATTTGCAATGGCCTTTTAATTCTTAAATGGCAATGTATTGTGACACAATTTTCTCTCTCTGGTATACTGCAGGGACAGTAGCTATGTTTGTAAATGTTGTATATGTACTTAATGCAACCTGATAAATGCGAAAAAGGGAAACGCAAATTTAATTTGTAGAAATTTAAACTACATTTTTCGACAAGATAGAATTCCCAGATATTTTGTTTTACTCAGGTCTGGAAATTTTCTTTCCTAGATGATTATTGGAAAGTATTTTTTCATGAAACTTACGGAAATTGGTTTATCATCGAATAATCTGTCTTAATTTAGATATATTATAGGATCTATGAGATTGATCACTGTTCGTTTTCTTACCTTTCATTGATATCAATAGTTATAATTGTACGAAATACTTTACTACGTACTGCACACGGTATTTAAAGAAATTTGCGAGACTTGATTTTATTTCAATTTCATTTTTTTTAAATATCTCGAACTCTAAAAATAAGAATAGAGACATTGTTTGCAGATTGTCATAGATTTTTTCTCTATAAGACATGATCCAATAAATAATTACAGTGCGACATGTAGTATAAAGAAACTGTACGTGAAAACTCAGGAAGGGTTCGCATAGGATTCTGATATAGACGAAGGCCTTATTAATTTATACATGTTGAACATGACGAGTTGTAGATTTTTCAAAAGAGTGGTTGTGATATCCCTTGACTGTAATTATATAAACCAGTCATAAAGGAAAGTAAGTGTAACGGAAGTCGTTGAATTACGGAGGAAATTAACGTCTGTATTGCATATACAACAAATACATAACACCAAGGGATGATGCAATCTATGTTTTGTGCCACTACAATTACATGAACAATGCCTAATTCAAAATGAGAAAAAGTATAATTATAATCACCGACGTCCTTTCGAATCAGGAAAGGTGAAAATAACGAACAATGATCACTCCTATAAAAAAAAATTTAAAAAATTACGAGTAGGGCAAACACAGATCCCTGGACATACCAGAAGTGGGATAAAGTGCCTAAGAGAAATAAACATCTCATGTTAACCGGTCCCACCCGCTGCGAGACTTATTCATTAATCAGTTAAACGGAATTATCTGTACTAAAATCAGTGTGTATAGAACGGCCTAACAATTGGTATAAAACGCAGCGGACAACATTTAACCCAATCGCAGGTTGTATTGACAAATTAGATCATTACAATGAGCTTAGAATTTGCGAAATGTTGACTTTATTTGAGACTGTTGAAACACCTGTAACATAAAGTTCTTTGTCAGTAGTTTGCCTCGATTTGAAAATTGACTATAAACAGAACAAGCTGCTGCGTATCGAATCAGTTTAATAGACATAAACACAAAATGCAGCTGATAATGGAATATTGCTATTTAAATATGAGAAGCTGACAATTCAGAAGCTGAAATCATCCCTTTTGTCAGTAAGTTGAGTTGTTAGATTGTCATTAACAATGACATACCTAAGTATGAAACAGGTGTGGAAGATTCTGTGTTGTCTTTGAATTCGAGGTCCATTGGATATATCGAATCAACATATAAATGAAAATGATTATTGTTGATAGATAAAACCCCAATACATGTATATCTAAATGTCGAATTGAAAGCCACGAGAAAATATTTCCTCTTCTCATGTAAAAGCTTTTGAATAAATCCTGCCTCAGAAGAAAATAAAAACAGGTCAGCTAACTGAGGAACACAAAGAAAAATATTATATCAATATTATCTGTGCTTCCATAACAGCTTTTTGATGAAAGATATACACGCCTCAGTTAAATATACCGCAACTTCTTTGAAATGTCGATTTGAGGGATTTCAAATTGGTGTATAAACAAGGGCAAGTCAATTACAAATGTATGTAGATATTCAGGTACAACGGGTTCTAACAAATGTATGTAGTTAGTCAGGTGGAACGGGTTCTAACAAATCGTGCTCAATAATAATAGAATTCGCCCATAATCTTGCAAATATCTGAATATACATATATATTATTACTACAGTAACTTGATCCGAAGAGTCGGATCACGTCGAGTTGACAGGCGCGGATCATCAGATCACACGAGACGCGAAGCGTCGAGTTTGATCTGATGATCTGCGCCTGTCAACGAGACGTGATCCAACTCTTCGGATCAAGTTACTGTAGTAATGATAAATTTATTATATACCCCCTATGTATTTTAAATCCGCATTTATAAGATACTAAATGTAATCCAAATTATCAAAAAATACAGACATACAGTGAAATTATGTTTTGTGTACACAGATATACTTTTTGTTTTGTAACGTGGTCAATATTTTCCACAAATAACGTTGCGTTGTTGCATTGTGACGGGATCAGTTTCAGAGGATACTGATACGGAATCAGAAAACCACAGTGTGGTGATCCGGAAAACCGGATCACACACCGTGAAATCCACAGTATCAAAGAACGATACATTGATGGGTATATAATAAAGTTTAATATCTTATATAATGAATACTACATATTGGATCGTATTTCTATCAATCTGTTTAATGTCAATGTTTTTACAATATTTAAGCTATAAATATTTTCTCTACTTGCATTAAGAAATTCAAAAAACAAATCAATCCCATTAATGTTTTGTGGGTATTCTAATTATTCTTCTCATAATCATTATCATATTGAATGTTGTGTTTATTATTGCGATTATTATCACATTACAGCCAAAATGAACACCTTTGTTGTGTTGAGCGCAATAGTGGTATCATGTTTAGCTGGAGGTGACTATGGTGGTGACTCTTACCCCAAAGGTCATGTAGGGATTAGAGGAGGCGACGGAATAATGGACGGCAGAGGAATGAACGGTGGAATGATGAGCGCCGGAGGAATGAACGGTAGAATGATGAGCGCCGGAGGAATGAACGGTGGAATGATGAGCGCCGCAGGAATGAACGGTGGAATGATGAGCGCCGGAGGAATGAACGGTGGAATGATGAGCGCCGGAGGAATGAACGGGGGAATGATGAGCGCCGGAGGAATGAACGGGGGAATGATGAGCGCCGGAGGAATGAACGGTAGAATGATGAACGCCGGAGGAATGAACAGTGGGATGATGGGCGGTGGAGGAATGAACGGTAGAATGATGAGCGCCGGAGGAATGAACGGTGGAATGATGAGCGCCGGAGGAATGAACGGTGGAATGATGAGCGCCGGAGGAATGAACAGTGGGATGATGGGCGGTGGAGGAATGGGCGGAAACGTTGGAGGTTTAACTATTTATCGTGGTATGAATTTCATTTGAAAGTTTCTATCATGCAAAACGAACCTTAATTGTTATAAAATATTTTGAATGCCTAGCATGGAACTTTCACCTGCTAAAATTGAAAAGAAATATATAACAATTGAATACAGTTTCAGCTTTAGAGCCTTTAATACAATTATAAAGGTATAGAAAATGTATAGAAAAAGTAATTTTCTGAAACATTTTCCTAAAATGTATTTGAACAAGAAAGTTAAGTGAGAACGAACTTTCCCTAGGAGTCCCAATTTTCCGTCAATCACTTGCAACTGTTCTCATGCAATGAGTGTTCCCAGTTTGCCACGCAATATTTCATGAAAAGCTCAACAATATCAATTATTTATGTTTTAAATATCATTACCTTTAGAAAGAAAAAACGTCAAAACTGGTCATAGACAAAATCTTACCAGCTCGTACGAGTAATTCGATTGATCTCCAGTAGAAATTGCGGTTGCATTGGGTTTTTTTAACATCTTGCACATGGACCCGTAGAGACACACTTAATAACATTAGCAGATACTGGACGGAAATACTTGATGTGGGACCTGTCGAATGATTGTTTTATTTGACTGACTATCTCTAGGTGCTTTGATAAGCAAATATTTATACCGTTAAGATCTTTAAGTTAACACCTAAAATGCAAGAAAAAAGATATTCAGCAATATTTTGTGTATTCTCGGAAAAGTTTTTCCTTTACAAATCAAACTTTAGCTTTCATAAAAGTATTCACCGGGCAAAGTGGAAATAAATAATAAGTTGTATTTGAATAGCTTAATACGAACGATGTGATATTTAATATACACCATTTCCAGATCTATGTACAAACCGCATTATACTTTAGATGGTGATATACGTAATAAGTATGAAATGAATGCAGACTGTACCACCCAAATTTGAATTCTTGTGTTTCGTGTATTCACTCTGGTATATCCAGGGGTCCGTGTTTGCCCAACTCTTTATTTTGTAATGCTTATAGGAGTTATGAGATTGGTAACTTTTCGTTGTCTTCACCTTTCCTTCAATCAAAACATCTTTGGTGGAGGGCAAAATGATAAACTAAATCCTTGATTTACAAGACATAAATGCACTATATGCGCTATTCACATTTCGGTAAAATAGTAATTAGATGTGGTAAATTCCAACTTATGAATGTCAGTTTTTATAAGTAACTGTATATTCTCTTTAACAGCTCCAAAATATGGAAGTTGCTCATATTCAAATATGTTTGACCGTCTACAAATGGGAGCGTACTGCTATCACGATGATAACTGCCCCGGTTCTCAGAAATGCTGTTACAGCTTCATCTATGGACGACGTTGTCAAATTCCACAAGAATATCAAAGAATTGGTTCCTGTAATTATAACTACATCACCTTCCCAAGACGAAGAGCCTGTAACGACGATACCATTTGTCCATATGGCGGCAAATGTTGTAGAAGAGACGTGTCAGGCCAAGTCGACACATGCAGCTATCCCAACTACACACAATACTCAATTCCAGGCAACTCCGGTACACCATTCCCAATTCCAGGCAACTCTGGTACACCATACCCAATTCCAGGCGGTCACAAACACAAAAAAGTTTATTAAATTCTGATATATTTCTGTAGATATACGTCTTGTATTGTTTATTAAATATCTTACTGCATCCTTTAAATGGTTTCTCATTTTCATTGAAAATATCATAAAAAGAAAGTTAATCATCAGGGCCCGCCTTTTCGAAAAGTGATTACCTCTAACATGGTGTTACAGTGGTGTTCTCTTCAGAGTTAAACTTAGCATTGTGATTAACTATTTTTCAAAAGTGAGTTTGCATTAATTCTGTGTTAACGTTATATTTATCCACCTCCAATACCTAAGTTAAGTCTTAACACAGTTGCTGAAATGGCTGCCCACATAATTTGTATTCAATTTAAAAACAAGACTCGGGAATTTCCATTTTGAGGTTTGGACCGATGCTGAACTTAAGTCTGAACACAGGTACTTTAATCCTAAAGTAAATTTCATTTTTACTTATTAGATCAATGACTAATGAACACGTTGAGATAAAAACAAATGAATATTTTTTAACTTCGGAAATAAAAGAAAAAGATGCCAAAATTGTTATGGAATATTAATTATTCTACTTTTATTAATTCATTGCTCTAATTGATGTATAAAATGAAATTGACTTTAGGGTTAAACATTCTTTTTAAAGAATTTATCGATGTGTAAACTCTGGACATTTTACTCACAAACTGAATAAAAGAACGAAACACTTTTATGTGAAGTATATGTTGTTTATTGTTTTACGTCCCTTTCGAGAATATTTTGCTCATTCTTCGAAAAGAAAGTTTGATTCTTAGAATTTCAATTCTTTCAGAGTATTATCAATTTCAAAAACTTGAATAATTGCCCTGCACTATGTTATTTGTTCTCAGGCGCGTAATTACATAGAGTTTTTCTTTGGATTTTTAAATTCATTGAAACTGTACATTCAATCTGAGTGTCGTTGAAATGAATATGCACTTTGTATATTCAGGACTTTTAAAAAACAAAGGTTAAATAATCCTGTACATTTTATATACGTGAATGACAACAGGTAAATGATTTAAAAACTTCTCGTCAGGCAAGACTGAAACATATTCTCGGGCGGGAAGAGGGTGCGCCTAAACATCGTATTAGCCAGTCCATAAGAACCCGTCACTTTGCATAAAGACGGAACAATACAAAACAAAAAGAATCAATCAAAATATAAATGAACAGATAAAACACATAATGATCAACTACAGTAATGGTCAACAGATTCTCAACTATATATGCGTGTATGCGAGCATATCTAACATCTAATTCTAATTGTGTTGCTGTATTTGTCTTAATTTTAAATCTAAAGTAAACTGCATTCATTTTTGAGAGACAAAATGTAATCACATCGCAATTGTCCCTGTCGATTTTCACACCTTCAGCAAAAATGATTTCAAATATCCGGATTAGCTGACCTCTATTGTGGTGAAAAATACACCTTGGAATTTGCGTAGAATATACAAGTTAGACATGGGTTGGTCTTTGCATTATACAGACAGTTCCGATAAACAAATTTTGATGAACATATTTTTTATTTGAAAACATAAACTTGGTCCAACAAGTTTAATAAGTCAAATTGTTCCTATATACCAAACAGGAACTATCAAGGGCAGAGATATATCATGTAAGAAACTTACAGACTTTTATATATGATGTTGATATAGTTTTGATTGAACTGTATATTTAGTGTGCAGCAGTTATGTCTTGTTTTTTATTTATTTTTATCTTTCAGTGCTGTTTATTTCGTGGATCCAATTTAGTTCATTTTTAACCAATTTTTTACAGTATTCATCTTATCCATGGCTTTTATTTGATTGCCACTTTACATTTTAACTAATGTTATCAATGGAAACAATTCCCAAAAGTGCTGATATGAATGGTATCGAGACTTAAAGGAGCTTGAAAGAAAACAAACAGGTCAATTGCTTCGGTTCGACCTGTCTTTCAAAATTAAATAATACAAAACCAAAGAATGAATTTTTATCCGAAGTGCCTAAGTGAGTTACGATCTATACTTTGTCGTTTAAAATTAAGGGTTTTCAAAAGATCAAAGTAAGTGTAGGCAATACTGTTTTAAGTATGACGTTACAGACACTGAAGCGTGCTACTGCACCTCGAAAGCGTTTCGTTTCGTTCTGTGCAAACCTTTCATCGTTCCGTACAAACCCTTTCGTTTCGTGCAAGAAGCTTATAAAAACGTGCAGACTGTTCAAACCAGTACAAAAAGACATTGTTGAGAATTCGAGGAATTATTTCAAAATTTGTCTATGTCGGACTTTCGACAGTGAAAATCTGCAAACAAGCAAAACAACGGTTATTTTGAACAACCAGGCAGAGCAAAAATTTATATATATATATTCGTAGTCTTGAAGCAATTTTAACACCCTTGGTAGTCTCTAGTAAGTACAGAGGAGACTTGACAGAGTAGAACTATACAAGTTGAATCAAGAAACGTCTGACTTTGACCTATAACCTCAGGGTCAGGATAGAGGCATACAATGGGTGCAAAGCCCAAAACTGACAAAATATTGGAGAAACCATGCAATGTTAATAACAAGTTACGTGTACATTGTATATAATGTTAACAAGAGGTACTGTGAGCAATGCTCACGAAGAATATCCACCGCTTACCCCAATCTTCCAAGGGCCGTTGTTAATAGGTATAAATTACCTCTTGCTGAGTGTAAAAATATGGTATACCTTTGTAGAAGAAAATGGAAGATATAGTCCGGACACAAATCCATGGTATCAACCTATAATTTTGACCTTGAGATCAAAGGTCAAGGTCATAAAGAGATCATGAATGTACATGACACATAGTCTCAGTGATACACCCATGTCTTATGGTATGACTATGTCAAAACCCTATAATAAATTTTCACGTTGAGGTCAAAGTGCAAGGTCATATAGAGGTCATGAAGGTACCCGACACATCGTCTCATGGCGATACACTCATGTGTCAAATACGGTATGCCTATGTCAAAGAACAAAGAAGTGATGGCCCGGACACAAATCTGCACAGACAGACAGACGGACAGACAGACAGACAGAGTGATTCCTATATACCCCCCTGGACTTCGTTCGCGGGGTATAATAATGTAACCCCCCCCCAACAACTGATTCAACATTAAATTAACCAAAATGTTTTAAAACCAAACCCACTTAGACAGAAAGAAAACCCAGTTCATCTAAATCGTAACCCAATCAGTTTGAAACGTAATTCATACAGAAATATAAACGAATCTGTTTACAATGTAACCCAGTCATTTAAAAATATAAAGAAGTCAGATGTACAGGAACAAAAACCCATCAGTGTAAAATGTATCCCAGTCAGGCTGGAATATAATCAGTCTGCCTCGAACGTAAACCAGTCTAACAGGGATATAAACCAGCCAGAGTAAAACATACGCTAGTTATTTCAGAAACTGCAAACAGACACAAGCAATACGTGTTTTATAACTTTTATTTGGCGATAAAGGGCAGGGCTGATTAAAGTACATTTGTATCAAAGGCAAACAAATCAAGTTCAAATTGTGGGCTGCCTCACACAAATGGCAAGCCCCAAAAGCATCATCTCAATGTCAACATCAATTAGGGATGACCTTGACCATGGGATATACAGAGGTCAAGGTCAAATTCAAAAACAAATTCAACATATGACCTTCACCCTGGGAGATGGAGAGGTCAAGGTTGATATTCAAACACATCAAACAAACATGGCCTTAAACCTGGGAGGAGCAGAAATCAAAGCCGAATTTTCAAATCAAGTGTCATATTTTTCACATGTACATAATAAGCCGCTCGTTGGGCCAAAAGACTCAACTGCAAGAGCTTTGCACCAATGCCCTATCAGTTGGGTCTCCACCACCGGTTGGGTGGGGGTAAGAGCGGCAGTCGTGTCCTGTCAGGTTACGTGTGGGAAAACTTATAGTGGAGGGTAAACTTGGGCCTTGAATTTCATGATAGATTCCAGCCCGCCTTGCAAGGTATTCAAGAATATTTGATTGCCCAATTGTGATAAATATACCCCATCGGATTGAAAAAATTGAGGATGGTCGGATATGTCAGGGTAGTGAATGATGGAACCCCCAACCTCGCACACTCTACTCTGATTAAGGAATTAATTCGTTTTCTAGCTTTTCCCATAGCTTTTGTGTTTTGTGTGTATCGACAGGCAATTCTGGGCAAAATAAGAGACCATATGATGTGTACATTACAAAATTCTTGTCTTAGATAATGAACCAATTGATTTATTGCCAATCTTATTTTTCTCACAGAAGTTTTACCCAAGTCGTTACCGCCACAGTGGATTAAGAAGGCGGTAGAGGAAGGGCCTACTTGCCGTAGGGTTTTTATCTTGTTAATCGCTTTGATCAATTCAAGTCCTCCATAACTCTGCCACCACAATGAAACTTTTATTCTTTCTAAATTGAGATTGGTCCCACCAGGCCTATGTAATGACTCTACATGTGCACGTTTTATGATAGATGACCCAAACATCCAAATGAACTGTTCATCTGAAATTACACGATACTGATTTTAAAATTTTGGTATGCGTATATAAGTTTTGATGCCCATCTTCCTGAGGATTGTATAACACTGGGTGGAATCCCTCTTACTGACAATTCCGTGTTGGCCCCTATTCTAAAGGAATGAAATTTATAGGCTTTTGTATCCAATTTGAGAGCTGATATTGCCTTTTCCAAGACAGATGTAAATTGATACCTAGTAACATAGGAACCACAAAAATGACAAAAAAGTGGACCTTTATGCTCTGGTCTCATCATCAAGAACTTTGTGAGTATTTTGTAAGGGCATGCAATATCACCCGTGCTTTGGATTTGTAAAGTTGTTCCCCTGCCAGCTTGGTCAGTTTTAGAAAATTTTACTTCCATCTGCAGGCATGAATTGATGTGATCAATATGTAGATTTTCCCTCCGTAAGACCCTTTGATTGTTTTTGTGTGATACAACTACTTCACTAACTCTCAAGAACCCATGAAAGGCAGTAGTGAAGACAGCAGCAAACAATAGTGTTTCATAGTTGTTTGTGCATACACTGGGCAGTATTGCTATTATATCTTGCAAAAGTTGCTTTGTAATTGGCAATCTGCAATCCTGCGTATGGGCAATACGTTTCAGACCTTGCAATAACTTAGTCACCAAGAATTGGTTGGTCGGATCTTGGTAGCCTTGCAATTTTACAAAGTGGGATAAACCAGAGAGGGCTGTATGGAGAAGTTTGTTTACTTCAGCTTGGAGATGAGAGACTGGAAGCTGGCTGGAACGCTCAATGGTGAGGTATGTACATGAGGTGCGACCTGGTGGAAGCGTTGCCACTGTTTACGAGATATTGAATCAGCAATTTCATTAAATTTCGTATTTATGTATACTGCCCTGAACAACAAGTTGTTCAACATACATTTTATTATGAAAGGACGGAGCAAACTCATCACTCTTTTTGATTTGGATGTTTGCTTGTTGAGGATAGTGACCAGTGCCTGGTTATCAATGTGAAACAGTACTTTCCTATTTTCAAGAATTATCCCCCATAGACTTATGGCTAATACCACTGGGATCAACTCAAGTGTTGTCATGTCTGAAAGGATGTCTGATCTATCCCAACTCGAAGGCCAAGGAAAGTAGCACCATTCCCCTTGAAAGTATGCCCCACAGCACAGATCCTTAGCACCTGAGCTGTCTGTAAACAAGTCTAGCACTAAGTTGGAAGATCACTCCGACTTACAAAAGTACACTTTCCCGTTAAACTCTTGCAAAAATGTTAACCATAAGTGCATATCTTCCTTCATTTCTTGATTCAATTTCACTGAGTGGTGTGGCTGCCGCACACCATTGGTTGCATCATGCATTCGCCTAACAAAAGTCCTACCTGGTGCAATAGCTTTAGTAAAGAAATTGAGCTTCCCTAACATTGACTGTAATTGCCGTAGCGTTACCCGATTTCTGCTTACAAGTTGCTTTAGCAATAGACTAAGTTCTATGCACTTTGCAGTTGGAACCCGTACCATCATGTCAACAGTATCAATTTCTAGCCCTAAAAACACTAGACTATGTGTGGGACCTAAAGATTTGTCCTCTGCCAATGGAACCCCTAATTCCTGACTTGATTGTTGAAATGTAACCATTAACTTTGAACAATTTAAAAAAAAATCCTTGCCAGCGAAAATAAAATCATCTAGGTAATGATCATGGTAGTCAAGTCACTCTTTTGTTCCACAACCCATTGTAAAAAAAGTAGCAAACTCCTCGAAAACTTTGCATGATACAGAACAACCCATTGGAAGGCACTTGTCTATGTACTAATTTCCATCTACCTTGATTCCCAGTAGGTCAAAGTCACCAGGATTAATAGGTAGCAGTCTAAATGCTGATTTAATATCCATCTTCCAAATATAAGCCCCCCTACCTACCTACTTTAGCTAACATTTGGACAACAGCATCAAAAGATGTATAATGCACTGTGGATTCTAAAGGGTCAATATACAGGTTCACGCTATTATTCGGAGGAAATGACAAATGAGTAATAAGGCGCCACCCTGAATTATCACCTTTCGGAACAATTCCAACAGGAGATATGCGCAGATTAGATATAGGCAGTTTCTTAAATGGTCCTCCAATCCTTTCTAATTTGACCTCATTGTTTATTTTTTTTGTGTGGAGATGTTGACATGCTGAAACTAAATTACTATTTTCTAAATGGGTTCTTGGGCCTGAATAATATAAATGGAATCCAAAAGAAAATCCTGACAATAATTTGTTTGCTACAGATCTATTGGGATAGTTTACCAGGTACTTTTTAGCACCGATTTATTGATTGGGGTTTTTCCTAGTTCCCATATGTTTTTGGTTGCCTGCATTACTGAATTTGTGTGGTTGTGGTGACTGCTGTCTCCAATATTGATGTTGGTTTTGAAACCCTGCATGGTGATTGGACGAGGTGTATGAGGGGCTTGGGCAACGAAAAGATGATTGACCCGATTTTTGTCCATAAGGTGTATAGAACTGGGGCTTATTTGGATTGCAATTAACTTGCGGGTGCAGGCCACTACAACGAGTGCACGAATGAGAATAATGGCATTGCATTTTTGTGCAAATGCCCTAAAAGTTGTAGTCGAAGCACTTTTGTGTTGTTTGTGATGGAATGTAGGGTTTAGGTGACATATAAAGTAGCCATAATTCTGTATCAACTTCCCCCCAGGAGCTGACTGGATCGATAGCCTTGCGAAGTCGGTATTGGGTGTCATAATCAAACCAACTTACTGCCCCTCTTGCTGCCCCTAGCCTTACTGTATGGATGTACTTTAGTAACTCAGATGATTTAGCAGGGTGCGAGGCCAGATATATTTATGCAAATATAAGCATTGCATCAGTCCATTTATCAATGGATTCAATCTTTTTTGTCGCGTCTTTGGTGATTATCTCCCCTGCACTAGTGAGTACCAAGTTTCTTTGACTTGTATTAACCCCATGACCCCCAGCAGATGGGATGAGGGATTGAAGTTCGAAAAATTTCCCTTGCACTATATTGTGCCTAACTGACTCGCTAACATGCATGCCTAAATTATGCACTGATTGCATAGGTACAACATCATTACCTTCTGATGGCTGCTGTACCCCTGATGGGCTCTGCTGTGGGGGAAGTGAAATTGGTTCTCTGTATCCGGCCGGTAAACTTAACTGGGAATGAGAAGGGTACTGTGGGATCTCCATCGATTGACGACTTTTATCCTTGTCAGGTTGTGGATCAGGCGATGGCATGGCTTGGCCGTCTCCCCCTTTTGGCCCTTTTGGGTGGTTGGTCAGATGTCTGTCATTTGCGTGGCATGACAGCTGACCGCCTTGTGCAATGATTCCCTCAATGAAAATTCAACTCATTTAAATCATATACATGTACCTACATATATCGGTAAATGAAAATCGAATAATACAGACCTGTAGCTTTTCGATCTGAGGTAATGAATATTGCTTATAGGAAAGAATTGACCGAAATCCCGTAACTGCTAGCGGCTATGTATTTAGTTTGTAAATCAACTTAACAGATATAAGATAATTTCTAGTCCAGGTAACTACACCAGGGTATTGACTAGGCATACAAAGGTAAAACATATTCAACGTGTTATCCATGAAAACCCCAGTAGCTAAAAATTTCGCATCTCGATCCCAATTTGAATTTATGACGTTAGTCGCCAAGTCATACGAGTGTAGCTCGCGCGTAAATATATTATGACCACGATATAACCATTACATTGTACAGAAATTTCAGTCTGACTAACTCGCTTCTTGTAGGGACAATTTTATAATTAATATATCTGTAATAGTTTGCATGCGAACAAAAGGAATTCATAAATTCCTTTTGATTTGTACGATACCCCCCCCCCTCCCGATTAAGATTGGTATTCAATCATAAAAATTATTAATTCGAATCGTTTTCCATTGTACGTACTTTTCACTGTATCAAAATGTCTAGAAAATTTAACAATCAATGTTTAATCAATTAAAAAAAAAATTAAAAAATGTAATGAGGAAACCAGCATAACCGGTAATCAGAGACACATGTAAAATTAGACAAACAATCCGATGCCATCTTTACATCTTATGCGCTAAAATATGACAAATATATCAATTAAACGCAATAAACAACAGTGCTAAACCAAATTGGAGGTTTTTCGTGTATTTGAAAATTCAGATATTAAATACAAATTCTTATGAAATAGGGGAACACCAACCTGTGTGTAGCAGTTATAAATGGAAAAGGTTGATTTAATCCGGGGTTCTTAATTTATATATGTCCAAGGGAAGTAATTGTAGAGCAATGAAAGACAACTCAAATGGTTTGCAGCCTTCGATAACAGCATCTTATGTGAACATGGGTATCACATAGATGCCAAATTACTTAAACACGGCACCTCTCCAGGCTGAAATATAAACCGGACAGTTTAGAAGGTAACACAGTCAGTTCAAAACCTAGTCCGCCAAGACTATAAACCAATCAGGCAAGAAAAAAAACCAATCAGTTTAGAACTTAATACAGTCAGTTTGAAATGTTACCCAGTCCAACAGGAATATAAAATAGTCAGTTTAGAATAGAACAAAGTCAGTTTAAAACGTAATCAACTCCGACAGAAAAATGTAAATCGATCAGCATAGAACCTAAACAAGTTAGTTTAAAACGTAACTCAGTCAGACAGGAATGATATATGTAGGGTGCTACCGTTGGAGCGAGCGCAGTCAATGTTTATTTGTATGTAAAACTTATACAGTATCAATTTTGATGCACCAGATGCGCATTTCGACAAACAATGTCTCTTCAGTGATGCTTCAACAAAAATTTGGAAACCCGAAATAACAATACACCTGTAAGAGCTAAAAGGAAAACTAGAGTGCCAAAAACTGGAGACAAATTCGTCCATGGATAAGAGCTATGCATGAGGAAGATAATCCTTAATTTTGAAATGAATTTCTAAATTTTATCCCAGTAATTAAATATACATCCGTATTTTCAAGCTAGTAACGAAGTACTTAGCTACTGGGCTGTAGAGACCCTCGGGGACTAACTGTCCACCAGCAGTATGGACAGATTTATTCATACAAATGTAATAGGTACATAGAATCAGACAATTCCAAAATTATCCGGATCTGTACGAACAACTGTCGAAACATTTTAACATCTTAAAACATGGTAGTTTATCTGCCTAATAATTTAACGCGGGAATATAACACAGATGATTGAAATAGTGCAATGTGATTAATTGATTGATTGTATCTTGCTTAACGTCTCTCTCTCTCTCCTCTCTCTCTCTCTCTCTCTCTCTCTCTCTCTCTCTCTTGAGAATTTTTCACTCATGAAGATGTCACCAAGACCGGTGAAAAGTTTCAAATTTAGGCCTATGCTCGGCGCTTATGAGCAGTGAAGGTTCTTTAGCATGCCACACCTACTGTGACACGGGGCATTCACACCTGATGCCGAGCGTTTGGCGATGGAACTGTCGCTACCTGCTTTAACGACTTGGGTCTGTGGCGGCCGTGATTCGAACCCCAGCCTTCCGCATGCAGGATGAACGCTCAAACCTCTAGGCCACAGCGGCGTGCAATGTGGCGTCATATTTAGTTTTGTTGTTATATGTATTAACGACAACAAAACGTACGAGGTATTAATTAATATCTATCTCAAACTAAGTGACTGATTGTGAGCTAATAGAAATCAACAATATAGTTGTTACTGTTGTAATGTCTCCTTTTATGCAGAAGTTTTGGAAAAGTTTGGAGTTTTCCTAAGGTATCTCATTTGCTCCTTACAATCACACATCCACTGTTACTCGTATTAAGTTTGAATATCAACAAATAACCACCAAATAAATGCAAAACACACTTCTATCCCGTTATGCACTTTCGATGTTCTATCTTTACATCTGGTCAATCGTAATTTTACCAACATGTATTCCTCTTCATTCAAAATATCAATTGAATTTCATTATGTCAAAAGGATCAGTCCTGATAAAAAGATGACAGGGAGTCTAACCAGAAGGTGATAATGAACAGTGATCAATCTCTTATAAAGAATACAAAATAGAGAGTTGAGTACACACGGACCCCTGTGTATACAAGAGGTGGGATCAGATACCTAGGAGGAGTAACCATCCCCTGTCGACTGGCCACACCTGCCGTTAGTTATTTCTCGATCAGGTAAAATGGGTAATCTGTAGTCAAAATCAGTGTGTAAAGAATAACTTGATATATCTCTGAAAAAATATTGTGACGGAACAGAGAGCTGCAGATCCTCCCCGTATAAAAACCTTCGATTTACGTCGCACAAAAAGGTGCGCACGGTTGAAACATGATATCGTTGTATTCTTGTGTTACTGTCTCATAAATTTAATTTAAAAATTCTTAACATATATTCTTTCACAATATTTTTTCGGAGAGCTACTGTTCTGTAGCTAATTTGGTACATGTAGCTGTTTTAAAACTGCCATCATTTAAAGTGTGAAAACATCAATATGTGTATTGTCCGTGTCCTCGTCCGACGTCATAATCAATTGAAGTCATCGGAGTCCATGATGTTTGAGATCGAGTATATGATATCCATGATTACACCTACAATGTATGATACTGCATGTGTGCAAAATACAGATAGCGGTAACACAGCAGCTAGAACCACCGCCTCGTGATTAGGAGGCCAGGTTTCGATACTCAATTCCAACCCCGCGTTAGCCTAAGACGTTAAAGATATGTACTGACTGTAAACCAAGGTCTTTCTAATATCACCTTAGAATTGAAAGTCCCACGACAAGGTTCACACTGACACAATATTCAAAACACCATGAGACATACATACGTCAGAATTTGTGGCACTTCAACTTGAATTAGTTTCTACATGTATATGAGTGAAAAATTCTCGAACGGAACAAAACGACAGGATACGAACAAATAAACACTGAATCTATATCGGGGGTATGTTAATTGTAATGACATTGAATCTTTTTTCCTTGTAAAAGAATATTGAGCTAATAAATAATGTAAAATGACCTACTAGATTAGATAAGCTAATCTAAAGGCCAAAATGTTTTCAAAGGACACTATGCATGATATACGGATACAAAAAGAACTGCCACTGGATCTTATAAAAATCATTACCCATTATTTCGTTGTTGTCAGCTACATTAATCTATAATAATAAGACATGTTATATTTATTTTCAGATTAATGTTTATCTAATTGATTTACATAATGTGTCATTGGCTGTCATTAATCATTGCACTAATGTAATTTGCCACAAAGACAAATATAGATCTACTGATCTTCAAGTTCTAGAATCTAATTTGTAAGCAAAAGGAGACTTTGACATCCTCCTAACTTGTCTTCTTGCATATGTTAATACTCATTCTGGAATTAAAAGATAAAGAATATCAAAAGTATATGATGAATTAAAGATATCATATCAACAATAAATACGTTGTTGAGATGCCAGCTGTAACGATCAAAAACATGCAGTTAGAGATATCCTACTTGAAATGGCTTAGTAGTAAGATTTTCCACTCAATACAAGAACGGTAACCACCTGATGTTAGAAATACCTCTATCCATTATTTTAAAGGTGTACACAAGTTTCAACAATCTCGTTTAAAGTCAGCATTTCGCAAATTTTCTTGTCGTTATAACGATTCAGTTTGCCAATATAACCTATCATTATGTCAAATACTGTCTGACGTGTTTTATACTGATTGTTAGACCGTTCTTGGCACACTGATTCTGACTACGGATAACTCCGTTTACTTGATCAATATACAGAGCTCACGGCGGGCGTGACCAAACGACAGGGGGTGCTTACTCTTCCAAAGCACCTGAGCCCATCCCTGGTATATCCAGGGGTCCGTGCTTTCCCAAATCTCTATTTTGTATTACTTATAGGAGTTCGTTACTTTCACCTTTCATTACAACAAAATTTATCATAGTATTATGTCAAAAGTGGCATATAATGACCGACCGACGATCACAAATATTTCTTTGTAATGTCAGAGTTAGATAAGATGGAATTGTACTACCATATATGAATTATTCTGAAGAATTTATGAGCTGTAATGTTTATGTCTTCGGTTGGACACGGTAACGGTTTAGTGTGTGATATATACTAAGATTGGCTTTTTCATCATAGTATTGAAAGTGGAAATTCCAAAAAGATTAGCAATGGGAATTAAAAACCTTCATTACTAATTCTTTTCAAAAACTAAACTAAATAGGAAAAACAGTTATATAAAACTAATCATTATTAAAACCGGTCATTGTTATTAAACTGAAGGTTAACGCACCGACTTCTGTAGAAGGGTAACAATTAAAAACGATCTGAATAATATATATTTTGTATTGCTTATAGGAGTTATGAAATTGATCACTGTTCGTTATCCTCACCTTTCACAAGTACCACGTAGACAATTTTGAAGTCAGGATTGGTTGTTTGGATAGACTTTATTTTCATTTTGATCAGCATAAACTTTATTTCTATGCTATCTATCAAACGAAGGTATTCGCATAGGAAGTTTTACATTCCATACAATCAAATTAATCATTTCATCAGAAAATTCGACAACCGAAATATGGATATTGACCTATATTTTTGATTCGTGATATCTCATTTTTTGAGCTATATATTTATTTGAATATTATTCTAAGTGAGGGAAATACATTATTTCTTGTACAAAGCCTTTCATATGTAAGTATACTTATCTTCCGTGGTATGCTAGCAGAGTATGGAATACCGGATACGCTGTCTCGTGGTGGATAATAGATAGATTATGCATATTTTGTTTTCTAGATTTTAATGTTTGAGAGTTCAATGGAGTGCAACCTTAAATCACCGGGTCCAGAGCAATACATGTAGGTATTACTCTCCTATCTAGACCAAACGCTACCATATTGATCTGTAATAAATCACTGACGCCCATCAAGTTTTGAATGACCATGCTGGAATGAAATGAACAGTTGAAAATGTTACAGAATGAACCAATTTAAATAAATAGGTAAAATTGGGAATGAATTGATGAACGGTTTGAAAAGGAGGTTTGGATGCGGGTACGGGAAGATGTTTCGTCGAGAACGGAACTATAACAGCCATTCAATTGATGTAATAGTACGCACCCAGGTCAGTAGAGGACCTTCCTTTACTATCCAAGGTTTCAATCAGCTAAAAATCAAAATAGGTACAGTTGTGTTTCTTGGATAAAAATGAAATGGTTGTGCATTTCTATATTTGAGAGAAACTATCAATTCAACCATCATACTAGAAAAAAACCCGGCTGTGGTAGTTCAGTGGTAGAGTGTTCGCTTCGTAACCTTGAGGCCGTAACTTCGAGTCCCGCTCTTGCCAGGGCTGCGTCAAACCTAAGACATTAGCCTAGATAGGGATTGCGTGTTCGCCAAATGCTCGGTATTTAGAATTAAACAACTTTCACTGGAACAGCCCTAGCTGAGAGCTAAGCATGGGTCTAAATTTGATATATTTAATCTACAGCTGATGACGTCTCAATGATTGTGGAAAAAATGTCGACTGGACGTAAAATAAACAGTCAATTAAACAATACAAGGTGAAGATAACTAACAGTGATCAATCTCATAACTCCTACAAGCAATACAAAATAGATAGTTGGGCAAACACGGACCCCTGGACACACCAGAGGTGGGATCAGGTGCCTAGGAGGAGTAAGCATCCCCTGTTGACCGGTCACACCCGCCGTGAGCCCCATATCCTGATCAGGTAAACGGAGTTATCCGCAGTCAAAATCAGTGTGCCAAAAACGGCTTAACAATCGGTATGAAACACGTCAGACAGCATTTGACCCAATGCGAGGTTGTATTGACGAACTAGATCGTTATAACGACCATAGAATTTGCGAAATGCTGACTTCAATCGAGACTGTTGAAATCCCTGTACCATCAACTTGTTTGTCAGTAGCTTACCTCGATTTAAAAACTGACTATACCCAGAACAAGCTCTTGCATATCGAATCAGTTGAGATATATAAACACCATATGCAGGTGATAATGGAATATTGCTACATAAATGTGGGAAGTTGACGATGGAGAAGCTGAAATCATCCCGTTTGTCATACAGTTGAGTTGTCAGTTTGCCGTTAATGTCTACTTTCAATAAAATATCTAAATATGAAGCAGAAGTGGACGACTCTGTGGTGTCCTTTATTTCGAGCTCACAGGGATATATCAAATTGACATATGAATGAAAGCTATTATTGTTAATAGACAAAACGTCATCGATATATCTAAAAGTCGAATTGAAGGTCACAGCGAGATATTTTTTCTTCTCACGCAGAAGTTTTTGAATAAATTCTGCTTCATATGAATATAAAAACAGGTCAGCTAACAAAGGAGCACAATTCGTGCCCATGGGAATTCCAACAGACTGTTGGAAGACCTGATCACCAAAAACCACGAAGATATTGTCAATGAGGAACTCTAGCATATTTTTTATTTCAAATTCAGAGTACTTGTGCGTGGAATCAGAGTGGTGTTTAACAAAGTAAGTTTTTGAAGGACTGATCACTAGATATGAATATTTCCGTTTTCCGTTTTTGTTGAAGAAGCAACTGTCTATGATGTCAAAAAGTCTAGTCTTTAATTTATCGTGAGGAATGGTCGTGTATAGTGTTGAAAAGTCATAGGTTTTAATGCTATTGATTTGGGAAAAATTCTGTGATTTCAAGTTTACTAAAAGTTCTTTAGAATTTTTTGGAATCCACATTTGATTAACACCATTTCTGGCATATGTAGTCGCACAGTAAGTTTGAAGTTTCTCCTTCACAGCTGTTAACATTTTCGTGAGGAGCAAAGATAGGGGCTTGGTAGAGCACTTACTGGATCCAGCAATGTATCTTTGTTTGTAAGGGTTTTTATGTAGTTTAGGAATCCAGTATAGGTACGGTAACTCATATTCATTCGACCCATTGACTGGAATATTAAATGTGCCTAAAACTGAAGCATGGTTTTGAAGAATTTTGTCTTTTGAAAGGGCAGTTGGAGTATAAGTATGATTACCAAAAGTGGAATTAATTCCAAGTTCGTTTAAAATACAGTTGTAATAATGAGCCTTACAAACAAAGACAATGTTGTTACTAGCTTTGTCAGCTGGAACCAAAACATATTCCTCATGTAACCTATCTAATTCTTTTATCACTTCTAGTTTACTAAACACAGAAGGATAGATGGTACGTACTTTTGTTTTCATGTGTCTAATGCGGGATTTTAATATCCAAGAAAGAAAACGAAATTAACAATTTTGTCATCTTTAACATACTTTAAACATTTAACGCAAGTTCTATAATGATTTGTGCGATTACCCGAGTCTTCCACATCTGCTTTACGAGAGAATGTTTTTTAAACTGAGACAGACTACTGACAAATAAGTTGGTGGTACAGGAATTTCAATTTCTTCGTTTAAAAGTGCATTTTCCTTCAATTGGTCACGTACGATTTAAAATAGAGTTGTAGACCTGTGGCTATTTAGGAAATAGGAAAAGGGTGAAGATAACGAACAGTGATCAATCTCGTAACTCCTATAAGGAACACACAATTTAGAGTTGGGCAAACGTGTTCCCCTGGATATACCGGAGATATAATTGATAATATTGACATTATAAGTAAATTACCGAAAATGTATATCATAGGTCTGTATTGTTGATATTTTTTCTTGAAATAACCTCCATCAATTCTAAACCAAATTACAATGTCAGCAGGCAAGGTTTTCGTCGCTTAGGAAATCTAAAGTGAGATATCAAACATGAATATATTACATTTTCATCAATACAATGGATTTACCCTCTGCTTGACTATGAAATACATTGCCTTTTGGTTTTTGTTTACACAAAAAACATCAATGTATGTTGAAGAAAGTCTGAGATTATAATGTTTAAACTTTCAAATATGGGTACATTTGCAAACTTCAAAAAATGTTTTGTGATATTGCTGGTAGACTGTTAGTTCCCGAAGGTCTCTACAGCCCAGTAGCTAAATACTTCGTTACTAGCTTGAAAATACGGATGTTTTTTTAATTGCTGGGATAAAATTTAGAAATTCATTTCAAAATTAAGGATTATCTCCTCGAGCATATATCTTATCCTTGGACGAATTTGGGTCCAGTTATTTATTTGGCGCTCTAGTTTTCCTTTTAGCTCTTACAAGTTTATTGTTATTTCGAATGTCCAAAATTTCGGCTTGAGCATCACTGAAGAGACATTATTTGTGGAAATGCGCATCTGGAGCATCACAATTGGTACCATATAAGTTTTACATTGCAATGACTACAAATTCTTCCATGTTTAAATTAAACAAAATATTTTTAAAAAGGGGACAGTTTCGCAGGAAAGTACTGATCATATTTATTTAAAGATAGAGATGTCCTATATTTGAAGTGCTATTTGGTAAGGGATTACATACATAGTTATTTCGGATTTCAAAGATTTCGGTTGAGCATCACTGAAGAGACATTATTTGTCGAAATGCGCATCTGGTGTATCAAACTTGGTACCGTATAAGTTTTACATACATATGTTAGAAATCAAATGAATGGAATATTTCATTATGCTTTGCGAGTGTAGCAGAGTGCGTATTAAAAAAAAAACACTATACATCATGGAGGTGTTAGCATTATGCCCAACATATACATGGGAGCAAATACTGAAGAAATTCAGGTTAAAATATACAGTGTCCAGCGAAAATATTGTGCCTCTGAGGGAAATTGAATGGCCCCAGATTTAAAGTAGAATTGAATTGGTTCTTCATTGTACACAGTGTCTAAATCCCCTGGCATGGTACTCTGATGGGGTGTGGATTTAGTCGAAATTAGAGAAAATCTAAGCAAGAAGTGGGCACATGCCCATCAGCTCATAGCACACCAGCATGTATGGATCATATAATTAAATGCTTTTTCAATAGCCTGTCATAACCAGATTTTGATTGATGTTAACCCCCCCCCCCCACGCACACACCTTTTGTCCCAAACACACATTTTGTTTTTATTTCTGTTACAATATGAAGAAAAATATCAAATTATGGTAATAAATTCTATTATTACGATAATACAATAATGGAATATATGCTTTCCTAACAGATTGTGTTGTGTTTTCTTTTCATAGAAAGATAAAAAAAAATTTATAAACATAGAAAATCTTGGAAAATAGCCTCCGCACCAATGGTCATGAATGCCCAGTCTGATTAAAACCATCCCACCTTTTTGTCGTCGTACACTAAATTCACCCTCTTCTTACACTCGCGCGTCAGGTGAGGAGATACCAAAAAAAAGGGGGGGGGTGTCAGACTGATTAATGTCGGGCCAGGACAGATTAATTGATGTCAGATATGTTCAGCTCTTAATAAACAATTGGGTGTTATACACTTGGTTTAGATATCGACAAATTATGGCATCAAATCGCGGTTAATATATTAATCGTGTATTTTTCATAACATGACATAACCGCGAACGTTTTTTTCTTCTAGTCGGCCTATGTGGCTACATCAACTTATATGTTTATACTGAATGTATGATCGTTTCGGTCATCCTGCAACAGGATATCCAAGGTATCTTCAGACTTCTTCATCTGACATCAAGTCGTTTTCAAGATGTAAAATACAATACAAACGTTTGTTGTGTTGTTGTTTTCGTTGAAACGGAAACACGTGTGTTGCCCGTGGACACTTTCAGAGAACCCCGTGGCCGCGATCCGGATCACGGGGGAAAAAGTATTATATATACAATATGCAGACTGGTCTTTTTGTTTTCTTTGTTTGGCAGAAAAATTATTTCTATACCGAATAAATATTACATAACGTTTATATCTCAATTTGAAGTATTTGTTTTAATTCACTCTACCGATGTAACATTCTCATTACGTGTTTTATGAAGTTACAATACAAGTAGTTATTTACCAATAATGATTTTTATACTTCTTTTTTTTTAAAGCAGAGAATACCTGGCTGATTATTTCATACATATATGTATATTGTTTTAGTGTATCAAAAAGTATTCATATTACCAACAGAGGACAATACAAATAGTTTTCACTACTTTATTGTGCGATGCGCGTCGATCGCTTTCAGCACCGACGTTTTATCGCTAATTTTAAAGAAAACCGCGCAGCATGTCCCAATTTCATTTTATCATAATATAAAAACTAACAAGAATTACAACACGAATAAGGGCCCATCAAAAAGAAAATTTCCTGTACTTTTACAGGCTGTATTTACTTTTCCCTATTTCCATATATGAATATTGGTAAAACGCCGATCTGTTTAAACATTGAGAAATAAAATTGTAAGAAAACGTACATGTGCAAAAAATAGCTATTTTCTTATAACTTTGCCAGGCATTAGAAATAATTTTTATATGTTCTGAAAGCAGGGAATATATACTTTTCAAAAATATAAAAAAAATGGTGCATTCATACGGGAGATTAAAAAAATCGTACCGAGGGGGAAAATGGCCTTGCGACAAAGCGTTGCGTCATATTTAGACGAAGCCATCTTTCGCTTTAAATGCTTTTATTAATTTAATAGCTTTATTTACTTAACTGATTTTTACATAGTTAACAAATAGAGAAAATTTCCAAAAATATGATATATAGATCATATATCTTATGACCGTAGTTTGAAAGATTTAGAGGCACTCCTTTTGCGCTGTCCCGTTTTTACGCGCCACCGGTCAAATTGACCGGTACGGTAGAGAAGGGGTTAATTTGACTAAGGATTACTCAGTTCACCTGATCAATATATAATGACCACTTTATTATGGCCGGTCAATAGGAGGCGCTTACTTCCCATAGGCATCTGATACCACCTTTGGTATGCTTAGGGGTCTTTGTTTGCCCTTCTGTAAATTTTAGTGTCGTTTGCATAAATATTGTTAATGGTTTCCTGTGTAAAGGAAGGGGCTGATCATGCTCTTTGTATGAAATCATTGTTACCGTCTTTGAACATGGACAACCACATCGCTTTGACTATTAACGGTAAGAAGACAATTTTACCATCACTATAATGATATATTTCCCAAAATTGAACATCAAATCTTAATTGATGCAATTTCCGTTGGCTGTTGAAAAGGTATTAAAACTATATCTTCAATAATATGAGAAAAGCTATTTTGTGATGAATAGTTACTCATTGTATATCGGGGCTTTTAAACTTTGCACTCAATGTTGTTTTCCAGGTGAAGTCAACCTTTTCCTGATTGACATAAAGCATAAGGAAGTCTGGCAATCATTGAAGCCAGAGCAGGCATACTTTACTGTGGGAAATTCCAGTGGCAAATGATTCTTTTCGTCAAATACTTGAGGAATTTCACAAGGTGTGACCATTAATACTGATACTAGTAAATTGAGTTCAACGAATGTATTGACAAAGACTTTCGGAGAATTTCAGAACACGTGTTTATTTCACAACAACAATATAGTTCCATTCATATTAAAATACATCAAAGAAACACTGATGAAGTTGGTCAGGGACTTTGTGCTTCTTGTTTTGAATTTCATATTAGTCACGTTTAACGCATTACCTTCACGATAGTAGAGTTTGTAAGAATATGCCATTTTAAGACTGTATTTTAATCATTTTTAACATTAGATGAATCCTTTGAGATGCTGTAATGGTCCTTGCAGACAAAATCGAGTTAAAGTACATTTTTGATGGAAACAATATGAAGGTAAAACAAATTTTAAGAAAGATCTCCAAATTATAAACTATATAAGCATCTACCTGATAGTTTTTATCTTCAGTACTATTTAAGAAAATATTTACCAAAACATTTCACTACAATATTGAGTAAATTTAGAATGTCTGCACTTGACCTATTGATAGAAAAGGGTCGATACTCAAACATAGCAAGGTCTTAAAGAAAATGTGAGATATGTGAGTTTAACAAAATTGAAGAGGATATCATTTTGTTCTGTCATGTTCCTATTCATGTTTACGAAAAACATACACCAACTGATATTATTGTAATCAACCATCCATGTTCATAATTTAGCAATGTTTTGAGCCTAACATATATATTTGTCCATCCTCCATATATGTCACATGATTCTTTTCACATTGTTATACGAGTACTCACTAGTGTATTGTTACTTGATTATTATATAGCTGTATCGTACCAATGAGATGTTTCTCAAGGTTTCAATAAACTAAACTAAACTAAAAACTAAGTTAACAATTTTGAATATAACATTTCAAAATCGTTATAATATACATGTACATTCAAAACTTACATTATCATATTGATTTTGTTTGAGCGGTACCTAATTCAATTTTTTGTTTGTAGATACAGATTTTATTTCCTTCCATGATCTGGATCAGGTGTGAAAATAAAGGAAGTCAAGAACATTATCATTTGTAGTATGAATTAAGGGAATTCACCTGCACCATATGCTGATGAAAGCTTTCATTGTTCACAAATCAACCACTGCAGTCGTGTTTTTGTACGAATATATTAACCGGTAATTCACGCCTAATTGTGTTTTTATCATTGGACAATGTATAAGGTCATTGTAACTTAACATTAGGGAATGTGGGGGTAAATGTAATTCAGGCATTCTCCCAGGCCGACACATTGTTATACTTACAGACCCTGAAGCACATCACTACACTAATAGTACAGTGAACAAATGCTGAACGGTTTGTTGATTAGGGAACGAACTCTGAACTGTTTGAACGGAACGGTTGTCAGGGATAACGAAGAGGATTATCTTTATCGAAAACGGAACGGTTGGACCAAGATGGGAACTTCATTTAATGTTTGGCCTCAATTTCTGCATTTCGACATTTTTGAATACAGAAATAATCTGATAAAGGGGACAGAAAGAAGGAGATGAAAGCTTTATCAAATAATCTATTTGAAAATGTTATCATTTTAAAGTAGAGTGATGGGGTGAAAATATATTAAACAACGTACAGTTATGGATATAAAAACTCAGTAACTCCACGCATTTGTGATGTCATTAGACTTTGTAAAATAAATGATTGAATTAGATTTATGCATGTATTCACTTCAACTCCATAGGCTTTTATTCGATTTTCATTACGTCACTTATCAGGTAATATATTGAGATTTTCCGATTTTCAGAGTGTCACCTTGTCAAGTATTCTTGGAAACTATTCATTTGCCTATTAATCATCCTCTGTCGACCGGTCACACCCAGTATGAGTCTTATATCTTATCCAGGTAATCAGAGTAATCCATAGTCAAAATTAGTATGCCAAGAACGTCCCAACAATAAGTATGAAGCACATCAGACAACATTTGATCAAACTATAGGTGGTATTGGCAAGCTAGATCATTATAACGACCACAGAAGTTGAGAAATGTTGACTTTAACCGAGACTGTTGACAACCTTGTAACACCAACTTGTTTGTCAGTACCCTGCATCGATTTAAAAACTGATCATATGCAGGACTAACCATTGCGTATCAAATCATTTGAGAGATAAAAACGTCATTTGCATGTATTGATTGAACACACAGATGGTAACCCACATGGAAAAATCTGTGATGCCATCGCCTGGCAATATTGCCTTTGCTGTTTGATTGAAGAACAATAATGAGTATGATATATGAAAGGTGAATATAACGAACAGTGATCAATCTCATAACTCCTATAAGCAATACAAAATAAATAGTTGGGCACGGACCTGGACATACCAGACGTGGGACCGGGTGCCTAGGAGGAGCAAGCATCCTCTGTCGACCGGCCACACCAGGCAAACGGAGGTATCCATAGTCAAAATCAGTGAACCAAGAACGGCCTTACAATCGGCATGAAACACGTCATACAGCATTTGACCCAATGATAGGCTATATTGGCAAATTAGATCGTTATAACGACCATATAAATTGCGAAATGCGGATTTTAAACGAGACTGTTGGAACCCCTGTAACATCAACTTGTTTGTCAGTAGCCTGATTCGATACAAAGTAAATGAACATGTTATATAGCAGTGGCGAAATGAACACGTCTACACAGTTCTGGCCGCATGTTATATGTACGTGGACAAAGGAAAACAAGTTGCAGGCCCAGGGGAATATCAGGAGTACCGAATTTAAGTATTAGGACAAACATGTGGCATCGTGTGAGCATGAGTTATCTGGTGACCGAAAGGGACTGCCCGATAATAATAATAATGATAATAAAGACTTTATTAATCCAGGGTTACATATTTAGCGATAACGCTAGTTTTCAATATGATCCTGCATATAACATACATACAGTCAGATATTAGTAAACTAAACACAGATTAAAAGAAGTAGAATATATATAAACTTAAGAAATAATTATGAATGTAAGATAAATAGGAACAAAATGAAGTTTAAAAAGTACTGTGATAATCTCTAAGATAATTTCTCTTAAAACACAACACTTGTTGACTTTCTTATATTTTCACTCAAGGCATTCCACATTGTGCTCCCAGAAATGCTGAAAGATCTTCTAAAATATTCTGTTTTTGCTCTGAGTATATACAATATATTTGAAATATAATTTCTAGTTTGCCTCTGACTGCCTTCTGATACATATTTAAAACATTTAAATAATCTGGCATTAAACCATATAAAACTTTATACACTAAAATGACTTTTCTATAAACAAAGTATTCTGATAGAGGGAACCAGTTAATTTCTGTAAACATGACATTAGATGGTGTTAGCAACTTCTGATGTTAAGAATTACCCTTGCAGCTCGTGTTTGCAATATAAAAAGTTTATTAACATGTTCAGCATTTCTGTTTATCCTGCTCCAGCAAGATCCCCCTCCTTTTGCGAGACGTACCAGAAACCAACTGGTACTCCGGCACATTATCTTCCCTCCAAGTTAAAGAGGTTGGCCCCTTTTAAGGAATTACAGGGAAGATCCCTACATGTAAAATTGAATATCTCAATTATCTCGAAAACTATCAACATTTCGTTTTTTCACAGTAGTTCTGTGTGTCCCAATGAGCATTTATTAATATTAATACTTTTTCATATGACCCACTATACACGTGTGGCATACAGTCCTCTGTATGATAGATGGGGTTGGAACAACATGCCAGATCAGACGGCCACTTTACTGAATTATATCCACCAGTACTGTCACACACATCGATATGATGTTCCTTCACCTATCGAAAACAGCGAGTACTCCAAACCTCCCAAACTAAAAACAGCGAACCCAATTAAGCAGAAAGAAGGTGAGAATTGCCAAATTTGTTGATAAAGGTCAGGAATGCTGCCTTTATGTTTTTCAAACAGATTTCGTTACCTGTATATGAAAGGTCAAGATAACGAACAGTGATCAATCTCATAATTCCCATAAGCAATACAAAATAGGTAGTTGGGCAAACACGGACCCCTGGACACACCAGCGGTGGGATCAGGTGGCTAGGGGGAGCAAGCATCCCCTGTCGAAAAAGTATATTTAAAAAGTGTGTTCCATCGTATCTAAATAAAGATATATCTTGAATTAATTGATTGATTATAATATATATTATCTTATATTGTTTAACGTTCCGCTTGAGAATTTTTCACTCATATGGAGATGTAACTGTTGAAGCACTGGCTGTAAAATCTAGGCCTATGCTCGGCCCCTACGGTCTTTGAGCAGGGAAGGATCTTTATCGTGCCACAACGACTTTGATACGGGGCTTCGGTTTTTTTGCGGTTTCATCCGAAAAAACCCACCCCATTTAGTCGCCTCTTACGACAAGCAAGGGGTACTGGGGATCTATTTTAACCCGGATCCCCACGGGACTTGTGGATTGAAATGTTGTAGTGATTTATGACTAAACCCCCTAAATCTTGGCTGTGGCCCTTAATAATGTAAACTTAAACCCGACTGGAAACCTGAAACTATTTTTAATTTTTTTTTAACTTATTCATATTTTTGGTAATTGTAAACGTAGTTGGCTAGTTTGGAGACATCTATGTGGGTTCCCGCCCAAATATATATATATATATATATATATATATATATATATATATATATATATGATTAGTCATTGTGTTGCCCTGCACTTCGTAGCTGGATGCTCATCGCCATATAATTTGCATTTGTGACTGCACCTGCAATTTGGTGTTAATGTACACCTTTTACCCGAATAAAAATAATTGCTAAACATAGGATTGACAAGTGCTTTAGCTTCGGGATAATTGGTGACGGCTGGATGACAAGACATGCTTGAAGAATTTTTTGCTTCGGCGTGTTGAAAGGATAGAAGCTGTTTTACGTATAATGGCCATATTTCTGACTTGATGAGCCCCCATGATGACTGTGACTCGGCCTGTTTTCTGAACCGATACTATTCGTCGTACCGGAACCACCCTGATGACCTGGACACTACTATTCTGACTGACGTCACATTTGTATTTAAGGAATTCTTGTGCCCAAGTTATATATTTTTCTAGCATAATGCTCGTAAAAATAACGAAGGCGACGGCGGAGGATCATTTCTCGATGGACAAATAGGGAATACGTTTTTGCTTTACAAGGCACAGTACGCCGTTCCGAAATTGTAGCCCTTCTGTTTCAAAATGCTCGTTAAACTCCCGAGCCGAATTAAACAACAAAATAAGGTCGATGAATCCCCCCCCCCCCCAAATGGATTTTTAATTTCGATAGGACATCAATGCTTAATCGGCGGTTGGCAGGGAAATGTCGATGGGTGAAAATTGCTTTGTAAATTTTGTTAAATCACATTTCTTCATTTTTGATTACAAGAAAATAGAGTTTATGAAATAAGCTAATTTTTGGCAAACTGTAGGCTTGTATAACTTATTAGAGTTATATCTCATGTACTGCTCATGTTTAGCGCAAGGAGAGGTAATTTTGATTGTTCAGTTACGCAACTGTGCATATAGAGGGCGCATATTGGCTGAATAAGTCCAGAGTAAACAAAATTTCCCCACCTCTCACCCTGATGAATAATTTTTTAGTTTAGGGGGGGGGGGGCAAAAAAAGAGGGGGGGGGGGTAGATATGCGAGTAGTCTAGTTGGCAGTTGATCGATGGAACCTGAAGATGATGTTGAAGCTAGTTAATTTTTGATATGGGGGTGTTAAGTTTCCCATCTTTGGTGGGCCATATAATTGTGGATATTAAATGTATGTTGATTGTGATGTTTCATCATGTATATCTTGTTTAGTATTGGTTGTATTTACCATTGCATATTATCTATCATTTACATTAATAAATGACATTTTTCACATCAACAAGATTTTGTCATTCAGACCCACCAAACTAGTACACACTGTGTTGACAAAATGATTTTATGTAACAATGCTAGTATATATAAATAGATACATACATCTTAAAGACTTATTGCATAAAATATGTTTAATCAATTAGTTTATCTAAGTCACCTGAATGAAGTATTGGGGGAGGGGGGGCTAATCTATACTTGTGAGAATGCAAGGGGATCATTCTAGGTTCAAATACGTTGCTGATCCAATAAGTTAATAATCAAAACTATTTAACTTATTGAGATATATAACATAGTAATTAAAATTATTGTTCCAAAGGTACCATGATTTAACAGGCACGTAGAATCGGGAAGGGGGTGGGTGGGTTCAACGGTTTTCCAGGCTTATTTTTGGGTCAGGTTACCGGACCCATTCCTAATTCAAGTAAAAATTATTTCCTTGTTAAAAATTACAGAAAATACTGGAAATACAGATTGTAAAAAGCGATCGGCAAAACTACTCTGGGGAGCCTCGATTTGTTATATAATATCTCAATATAATGTTTCTTCGTAAAAACATTATTGAAACTTTGTTTGCGATGAAAATATTATATCTACAATATATGATCAACTCTGTTAATCATATGCCTTGTATTGCATATGTCGCATGGGTCCATATCTTGATATTGTAATGATAATATCCTATAAAGAGAAACGTTCTAATAAACTTGATTTATGTGGGAATAATGGAACGACCTGACTTCCCTTGGAGCGGATTACTCCAAGGGTATATAAACTGTTGCACTGCAGAATCAGGGAGAGTTGGAAGTGAACAGCAGCGGAGAAGCTTGGAGAGAAAGAAAAACAATAGAAAGAATAAATCAGAGGTAGGGTAAAGCAGAAACCAGTGGCAAGAAACCCAGAGAATTGAGGTGAGGCGCTTTGTGCAGTAAATCTGAAGAAGATTGAGTCACCAAATGCTTCACTCTCAATGGGAACCGGGTACAGACACACGGTGAAATAAGAAAGCCCACCTCGTACATTATTTCCATTTAGTATAAGTGATTGAAGTATTACCCAATTAGAGAAAAATTATTATACCAATCATTATTACTCAGGCAAAGTTAAAAGAAAATTATTATAATATCCCTGAGAACCCAGGACAAAACACGTTACAATATTTTGAATTCGTTTTTCACTGATTAGAAGAAAAGTGAAGATAACGAACAGTGAGCAATCCCATAACTCCTACAAGCATTTACAAATTAGATAGTTGGGCAAACACGGACCCCTGGACACACCAGAGGTGGGATCGGGTGCCTAGGAGGAGCAAGCATCCCCTGTCGACCGGTCACACCCGCCGTGAGCTCTATATCCTGATCAGGTATTCGGAGTAGTCAAAATCAGTGTGCCAAGAACGGTCTAAAAATCAATATGAAAAACGTCAGACAGCATTTGACCCAATGATAAGTTGTAATGGCAAACTAGATTGTTATAACGACCATATAATTTGCAAAATGCTGACTTTAAACGAGACTGTTGAAACCTCTGCACCATCAACTTGAGTGTCAGTAACCTGCCTCGATTTAAAAACTGACCATACACAAAACAAACTCTTGCGTATCGAATTAGTGGAAAGACATTATTTGTCGAAATGCGCATCTGGTGCATCAAAATTGGTACCGTATAAGTTTTACATTATGACCACTGGGTCGAGGCCTCTGCTGCTGAACTGTTAGTCCCCGAGGGTCTCTACAGCCCAGTAGCCAAGTACTTCGTTACTAGCTTGAAAATACGGATATATATTTAATTGCTGTTATAAAATTTAGAAATTCATTTCAAAATTACGGATTATCTCCCTCATGCATAGCTCTTATCCTTGGACGAATTTGACTCCACTTTTTTTGGCACGCTGGTTTTGGCTATAATAGCTCTAAAACTTCATTGTTATTTCGGATTTCAAACATTTCGGTTGAGCATCACTGAAGAGACATTATTTGTCGAAATGCGCATCTGGTGCATCAAAATTGGTACCGTATAAGTTTTACATTGCTACATAAATATGGAAAGTTTTCGTATAGTAGTTCAGAGCACAAAATATATTGTTTACTTGGTTAGTAAATTTTTATTGGAATTATGTAACGTGATTCCAAATATCATATGAAAAGATATGGAGAAAGGACAGTTAAAAACATTACAAGGATTTTGGTTTCAAGACGCAATTTATTTTTTTTTGCGAGAATGAAATTGTTCGAAATATCCTCGACGAATGGTAGTTAGCGGTATCGGTAAAGCGAACTGTATGAGTCAAGAAAAATAATTCCTCCCAAATTGTCAATCCCTCAGTAATTAATATTCTTTCTTAAAAATTAAAACACAGTCAAGGACATGTTAATAAAGAAATCTTATTCATAATAATCTTGTTTTGATAAATAAAAGGTCAATATACATACATGTAAAACCTGATTGAAATAATCTTATAAAATGGTTTCTGTGTTCAAGATGTGTAGAATTGAAATCCGAGCGGAAAGAGGCAACTGGCTGGTAAAGCAAATTATGTGGTGTAAATTTAAACCAGGTTGTTCTGGAGACAGGGAGAAGGGCAGTCGAACATTCACTGGCCTATAACGTGATCTGGCACTTGTATTTTCACGTGGCTCTTTGCATGTCCATTGGTATCCTGGTGCACTTGTAGGTACATGTATCCTCAGTCCCCAACGAAAATGCGGCCTTTAACTTTCAGTCATTATTGTTCATCAGAGGTATTGTATGCAACATTCTTTTTTAGTAACAATAAATATGGAACTCAATAAAAATTTTATCATTTGGGCGTTCATGTATTCAATGTCTGGATTCAATTTGCCTGTTTTTAAATAAGCTGCTAGCATCAAATCTACATGGATCTTAAATTGATATGAAAAATACTATAGAATATATACAGTTTAAACGTACAACTAAAGTGTCAATATCTTTTAAAATTCAATGTAAAAAACAGACAGATATATTTTGCTGCCTCAGTATTACAAGAAGTACAAGATGTTTTACGGTAAGTAAATCTCACGGCGGGTGTGAAAGGTCGACAGGGGGTGCTTACTCCTCCTAGGTATCTGATCCCACCTCTGGTATATCCAGGGGTCCGTGTTTGTCCAACTCTCTATTTTGTATTGCTTATAAGAGTTATGAAATTGATCACTGTTTGTTATCTTCACCTTTCATGATCCATTCATTTAATATCAATTAACTAGTGAGGAGGTTAAATATTCCTTTCATTATAGTTTTATTTTATATGAGGCCTTTCTCTGAGGATATTATTTAAAAAGAGAGGGGTTCGAAAATAACACTATAATGAAATGATTTGTATAAACAGTATATCAAGATGCTTATTAACAGAATTGATTTTATCTGTTACATACTCCTGTGCCCCAAGATTACACATATTTCCCAATTTATAAAATACACATTTTATCTATACAATGTATCCATAGCTTTGTTGTATTGAAAACTAACTTTTAATGTTTTGTGTGAAATTTTTACCAAGTGAGGTAAGATACTATGTCATACCAGAAAGAGGGATAGAATGAGAAGGATAGAGTGCCCTGATATATACATAGAAAAATACAGAAAAACAGTTTTTTAAAATTTAAAAATGACAATAAATATACATGCATATATATGCTTGCGTCAAGTTCGAGGTGAATAAAGTATAATTGAATGCTTACAAAATTATAGTACCTTGAATAACCTTCCAAAAACTCAATGTTTCCCCTACTCATAAAGACATATGAAAGCAATATACTATTCTCATGATAATACATTTCTCACCGAGTAGTGAATTAACAACTAGTTGGTGCACTTCATTTCATTCATTTTCTAATTTTACCAGAATCACATGACTTTTTTTTTTACATGGAATTGCACCGTGTCGTAATGTTTAGTCAGCAGGGATTCAATTCTTCTTCCTCGTTACCGTCAATTAAATCATTATTGAAACGTATTTGACCTTAACCACTAATTTCATCTTATTGATATGCTTCTGATGCATGTTCTTAATCCATCTTTCATATTCATGACGGAAATGCCAAAGATCTGCATTTCCGTTTAAGATGATTTGTATAAAAGAACTGCAGACTCCAGGATTCAGTATTCCCAATCACTTATTTGGAATCCAGCGGTAAGTGTTTTGTGTTACACGTTACATTATTTTCATTGTCACTCTCTTTATTCTATGTTCATTATCAGTATTTTATACTGTATTGATAATATGTCTAATCGTAAATAGTCGTATTCGTTTCTAAAAATGATAAGCATGCAGTACACATGAAAAATTCATCGCGAGTATATTCAGAGCACAGCATGGAGCCAGCAATTTGGTTTCCTGAGGTATTTTGATCTATTAAAACCAGAGTGAATATTCAAAATCTTACGGAATGACACTATCTGAATTCGACAGCTTAGGATACACTTATTCTCTAAGAAAAATGAAATCTAAAAGAGCTTCAAAGTTAAAAGGGAAAATTTAATATTTTGATACTAACTTTATATCAAAATTCATCATAAAAGTTTCAGAATCTTGATTTTGTGTATTAATACAACTGGGACGAAGTGTAATGAAAGCGAACACAGACACTGTCTGATGACCTTGCCACTACACGTTTAAATGTTTCATGCTTTGATATTCGTCGATAAAAGTTTGGAGATTGAAAGTATTTCCTAGAAATTTCTCACTCACATAGCATTTTCTTTTTCTCTAACTTTTGAAAGAAATGTCACAATTTCTGAATCAACAAGGGTTGACGCAATCTATTGTAAATATAGATACGTTGCATATTGATTATTTTGCATGTTATTTAGTAAGATAAAAACATTTCACACTCACCTCTACTTCATTGTTCTTCACACTTTTTAAAATTATGTTTTCTCGGTTTTTGGCATTATTTATCAAATCTACCAACGGATTATAAATCATTTGTGTTAGAAGTGGTATAGAACTATCATTTATTATTTTTTGTCAAATCTACACTATCAGAATTGAAATGCATACGTGTATATCTTAAATACTGCAAATATGTATCTCAAATACGCAACTTCCGAGATATCAGCTCTTCTGTGATGGAGGTACGTTCAGTGTTCTATTGAACGCTTCCATGGGTACAAAATGTAGACATGCATTATAGACTAGCTACATTATATATGTAAATACGGATAAAAGTAATGAAAGCGTAAATTTTGTTTATATTAGCCGTTGGTATACATTAAACTGACCATATCAAGAATAGTATTTGTTTGAATTAGGCCATTAAATTGAATATGAAATTATTTTTTATTTCCTCTTTTGTACGAGTGATATTTTAATCAAAAATGGATGGCGATAATCTATTTTTGTTTGAGCTATTTTATTATTAAATACTAATAAATTTATAAATATTGTGTGTTCCTGCAATTTAGGTGGTTGCATGTTGTCTGACAATCGGCCTTTAAGCGATAAATGAAGGCACCGATAAGCATTTGTACCCATCGTGTGTGAACAATAGTATATTATGCGTCTCGATGTACGTAAGAGTTCCACAACGAACTATTGGACAACTCGGAAATTGCGTATTGAAAAAAGATCAATAATGACAATTTCATTGTAATTCATAAATTGACTTTTGTTCATGGTGTTTCTTTGACTCATATATATATATATATATATATATATATATATATATATATATATATTGAGCAAGAGTAGCACGCATACATAGTATTGTTGTCTTAGACAGTTTCTGTTTTTGACATGATGAGTATGTCCGGTCAACATGTAATGCTTACTAACCTTAGGCATTTGTCAGGCACTTTTTTATTTTACATGTACATGTTTAAGATCTTATTTACGTTGTAGAATATGTTGTCAATGGGCATTGCTACAAAACTAGAATAGCAAGTATCTTATAGAGACGACCGTAAAGGGTTGTGGTACTTTAAGTTTCATACCTATAAAAGAAATTTTACTTGCTTTTCAGAATTCATAATGAACACCCTAGTTGTTTTATCTATTTTGGTAGCATCTTGCTATGCTGGGGATTACGGGAAGTCACACGGTAAAACAAAAGATTCATCTTCATCATGCTTACTTAATATAGTAATGATAAATTATTTTGACAATATGTTGAAAATACCAAAAATTATTGAAAATGTGAAATAGAAGTAATCATCCTTCATCATGCTTATCTAATCTAGAATGCGTTGATAAATTGTTTTGACAACATGTTGAAAATACCGAAGTAATTGAAAATGTTTTAACTCTCTTTCAAAAATATCAAGTAACTGGAAATGTGAAATGAAATACTGTTAAAGTTTGATTTGCAGGTACGTAGTATACCATATATCAGATATAAAAGTTATTAAATGTTTTACAGGGTACAGATTCGGAACCTGTCCACGCTTTCCTGACTATGGTGCTGTAGGAAGATACTGTAGGCGTGACTCTGAATGCCCTCATAACCAGAAATGTTGCAACGCAGGATTTGTTGGCTTTAGATGCCAAGTTCCAGTGGAAGCACAAAGGCCTGGTAGTTGTTCCAATAGTGCCGGGTCCTATGGATATCCCAACTGCAATACAGACAGGGACTGCATGGGTGGACAGAAATGCTGCACTGGTCCCTATGGAAACGTAAATACTTGCAAAAGGGTTAACATTTATTCGGTACCTGTCTTTCCAGGCAGTGTAGGATCCATTCCCAGCGCAGGACCTTTCATTTCTGGTTCAATGGGTGCATTACCGTCGACTGGACCTATGGTGTCAGGTCCCATGGCTTCCGTCTCCACCACAGGACCTATAATGTCTGGTCCTACAAGTTCATTATCGATGAGTGGACCTATGATGTCTGGTCCCATGGCTTCCGTTTCCAGCACTGGGTCGATGTTTTCAGGTTCTCTAGATTTCGACGATTCCAGCTTCGGGTCTGTTCTCTCAGGTCCTGTTGCATCTCTTTCCAGCACCACACCAATGTTTTCAGGTGCTGGTGCACCCATGACCAGCACCGCACCAATGTTTGCAGGTATTTTCGGATCAATGCCAGGCATTGGGCCTAATGTTGGAGCCCCTATGAGTGGTGGGTTTTTATCGGGTCCTTTCAATTCCGTTTTTTCCAACGGACCTTTCTCAGATCATATGGGCTCCATTTCCTCCAACCGACCTTTTATTGCGGGTACTGGATCATTTCGAAGACGTCACCATAAAACATACTAACTATCTCAGTTGTTTGTATCGACCTATCTAATAAATCATTTTTGCAGTATAACACTTGTTTTACTTGATTTATTCTATTGGAGATACTAAACACATAACATCTAAAAGGTGAATTTTTGAAACGTTTCTTCTAACTTTTGGCGGTACATGCAGTTTACATCAACAATGTTTGATATGTTCTCGATTCCTGCAATGAAATACTTCAACATTAAACTTTTTTCAACATAGACCGAGTGTTTGTAATATTAAGCGGTATTTTCATTTTCTGGAAAATATATCCCAAATATTTTTTCTTACGTCAAATCATAAAAAATATTGTGTATTGATTTGAATGAAATTAAATGCATGTTATATTAGCATTTTCAAGGGATATTCGGATTCAATCGAATATATAAAAGTTTGTTGACGGTAGTAAAAGACTTTAGTACCAAACGATTAATACATTTATGTAGATTTTGAATAGAAATCTTTCCGAACAAGGTTATGAGTTCGAGCCCAGCTTGTACCATGCGTCAGGTCTAAGACGTTGAAATGGGTAGAAATTGTTCCTTCGTCAAACGCTCGACATTTGATGAGAACCACGAGTCTTTCGGATATGATCTTAAAACGGAAGTCTCGTGTCGCGGCAGGCCTTGGCACGATAATGAATCCTAATGGACTGTATGCTTAGCCCTCATGGTCGTAACATTACTGATACGGTCCTGAACGCTAAGCATAGGTCAAATATATGGTACTTCACCTACAGCTGGTGACGTCTCAATATGAGTTTAACATTTTCGACGGGACATAAAAACAATCAATCAATCATTACTAGATAAAGGGTAATGGGTGTTATTTCCTTGACACAATGTTATTTGAATACCGAGTAGTATGATCGTATTTATAGAGAATGGTGTTACTTTATCATCCATGTAATTCTTGATATAAACAGAGAATTCAAGTGTATGTCTGTTTTATGTAACCTACCAACTATGGACTGAATCCTCTGATAACAAACGAACATGGATACTGCATAACTACATGTATGTACATTATCTCTGCACGATCTACAAACAACACTATAAAAGCCAAAGAAAAAGAACAGTGATCTCATAACTCCTATAAGCAATACATTAAGTGCCAACGAGGGATAAGTATCCCCTGATCGGTCACAATCATCGTGAGCCCTATATCTTGATCAGGTAAACGGAGTTATCCGTAGTCAAAATCAGTGTGCCAAGAACGGCCTAACAATCAGTATGAAACACGTCAAACAGCAATTGACCCAATGATAAATTGTATTGGTAAACTATCGTCTTATATTTATAATCACCATGCCTATCATATTTCTTTATCATTGAAAACCTTTGAGAATTGAATGTTGATCTAAATACGTTCTCTCAAATGCCTCCTTACACACAGTTATTCATTGATATACATGTATCACATACGGAATGTTAAAAGTTCCAACTTACTGTTTGTTAATGTAGTAGTCCTACAAAAAAACCTCATTACTCTCTGGGCTGTTTAAAGCTTATTTTAGACTTCTCAAAAATCACAGTGCTGTATATAAATATACATCAATTAACTTCACAACATATGAAGTCAATATGAAAAAGTACTTTATGACTTACAGGTCTATAGTGGTATCGTGAGGAAACTGTCACAATATTTTGTCATCATTCACTACTGTTATCAAGTGATAAGCGGTATACGTGTAAAATATCCTTGTAAAATGATCCTCCATGTATATCATTTATGTTACCACTATCACGATTGTGGCACGATTGGTCTTAATCGTGAAATAATCGTGGTCATCGTATCAAATTTTCCCTAACCCTGACTTAAGTTGCGATAATCGTGTGAATCTTAGAAAATGTTGTGGCTGGCAACAAGTTTCCTACGATCAATACGATTATTTTTCAGTCGGTGCAATCGCATCAGATCGTATTGCATCGTAACAAAGTGCAACATATCGCATCTAATCATGCTCCCAAATCGTGATGATCCCGATCAGTCTTTTACAATATAAACATCATGTTATGTTCCGATGTCCCATTATCTGTCACGGTAGTTATACAGTAATGCTGCAATAGCCACGTTGTCATTAACCTCAATTTCTGCCTTTTTCAGTGGATGTGGGTTGTATTGTTCACTTTCGAGAAGTATATAAAAAAAGGCGAAGTCAATGTACATGTATATATACCCGTCGGGCTCTATTCGTAACTCAAAACGTGATCACCTTCGATCCTGATCCTAACAGACATCGCTATCACAATCGTATCCTATCGATATCGCATCGGTTCATGATTAACGTATTGTAACGTATACGAACGTATCTGCTCGTACATGATCGTCCCAAATTGACGACCCGGATCGTTATGATTGTATGAGATTGAGGTCCAATCGTGAACTTGATCGGTACAATTTTATCAGAATGTATGTAATCGTATCTGACCGGGTGTTGATATCGTGACGCATGGTGTCACCTGAAATATATCTGTCGTAACCTTACCGTATCAAAGCGCAACAAATCGTATTAGAAAGTATCAACTCGCATCAAAACTTGAAATTCCAGAATTTTTTCGCGATCAGCTGCATATGGCCAATCATGTCCGTAACGGATCACACGACGGTGGTATTTCTCTTTGGTGCAAATCAAGTTTTCAATTTTTATACATTGCATGAGCAAAGGTGCATGTAATTTTGGTATTTCATTATGTCCTTGAAATCGCCCTTAATCTGCATGCTTGTTGCGTTTTGAAATTGACTCATTTGCACAAATAAGCTAATTGTATGTAAGCAGTGCGAAAGTTCAGATGATTCCTGAAAATGCTTGTTGAATTCTTCAGACATAAATGAAAAGTCTTCCTAAGTAAAAATATAACCCATTTTTACCATCTTAGTGTTATCTAACATAGTTCCTATTTCATGGGCATTTTACATTTGCACTGAAAAATTCGATCTTTGGTGGTATGTATGAGCACGGAGCGCATCTTAGTAAGGATTGTACTGATGATGAGGGTTTCTTAATATTACTAGTGAAACAAGTTCTGGTAAAAATGGATTTGAGTGAAGAACTTGTCCTTCACCTGATTCGATACTATAGATCATGTTCTGCGTACGATCAATTTGTATACCTAGGTAGGCTACTGAAAAATGAATTATTGTTACAGGGGTTTCAACAATTTTGTTCGAAGTCAGCATTTTGCAAACTCTGAGGTCCGTATAGTGATCTTATTTGCAAATACAACGTGTCATTAATTAGGTTATATGTTGTCTGACATGTTTCATACTGATCAAGATAGATGGTCACGGAGGGTTTGATTGATCAGCTCCTTCGGGTATCTGATCTCATATCTGGTGTTTGTATGATCGGAGTGTATCCTACTCTCAGTCTTGTACCCTCTATATGATTTATGAAATAGACCAGTTCGCTATTGTTTGCTATTCTTTGCTTTTCTTCTAATCGAGAAGTATAAGAAACATTTCAGGTTTAATTGTAAATGTAAATACCATTTAATAGTAATTATGATACTTTCTTGTACGCGTATTAATGAAAAAGTGGAGATAACAAATAGTGATCCATCTCACAATTCCTATAAGATTCAGATTTCTATTCGAGATTCACAATAAAGAATGGAATTCTTATTTAGTAAAATATATTGTTTGTATATATTGGTTATATAGCTGCTGAACTTAACATTAATTCACTGAGGTATACTAATAGAAACCTGTGTAGTCAGGTGCGGTGTGAAAGAGTTATTCTCCGTTGAACGCATGATAAGCTTTGTGCTATGAGATCTTTCCATTAAGTCTTCATTAGTGTTGGGGCAAAGTTTGATAAATGGTAGAGACGAACCTGTGGTTTACCTGACTAAGATAGAACACCCACGGTCAACAAGGGATCCTTACTCTTCCTATGCATTTGACCCCACCATTAGTGTTTGCGGAGGTCGGCTTTGACTCTGCCTGTACTTGAATTCTCCAGAAAATATTTGATATTGATCACTGTTCGTTATCTACATCTGTTTTGTACCCTACAAACAAAATAATGAGGATTTATAGAAGAATGGTTTCATGCAGAGTAAAATTATTTACAAATTCATCCAAATTTTTTCAATCATTCTGTTTTGATGGTAGAGACACATACAATACTCTGTTGAAAATACAGAAAAACCATAGATTTGACTACCTTTATCACACGCGTGGTTTGTGTTATTTATTTCCTATGCTCAGATTATATTATGGATGAACACTAAATTTGATGTTGTTATTATATAATTTGTATACTAATATTACTTGCCCACTAGGAGAATATGAATATTGAATCAAAATTACGTATTGACTCTAGAAAAAAACATGAATGTTTTTGAAAAGAAGGTCTTTTAAAAGCAACATCACTTGTATTACAGATTTTTTTTTATTCAACAACAAATACTATTTTCAAAATATAGGTATTGTAATTGGAACCAAAATGGTTCCAACACATGCCAAACTCTCGGATGTTTAGAGGAATTATTGTACAAAGAAATTGAAGTGTCATTTGATGAAGAATTTGGTGTATATATAATGCAACATTGGAAACAGTTCTAGGTGATAGTTTCGTTACTTGGAAGAAAGATCTTACGGATTTGACAAAATTTAAGAACATTCTTAACGAATTCTTTAATTAACGGATGCCAGTTTAAGAACAATTTCATGTTCACGATGAATCGCAGTACATTTTGTATATTAATCCTAGATGTTTCTATTAGTAAAAATGAAGATAAAATGATCAAAAATATTTTTTGCCAAAACGCACGGACACTCATAAGTATTTACGCTGTTTGTCTTCGCATCTAAGACACACATAACTCACTACGCCTATTGTCTCCGTTTCACGTCATTTTGAGGAAGGGTAGATACTCTCGGACTCAGTAAGCGTGGCTAGCGACGATGCTTACAACTTCGCCATTAGAATATCCACCATTATCAGCGAGGGGCCTATGAGAGAACAAGGTTTCGGAGAGTTAAGAAATCAATTATTTTTAAAAACAGAATCATCCGATCAAGCCAAAATTATAGAAGACACCATCAAGGAAACCAGATTAATACAAAACAAAACTATCATTGATCCATCCTCAATCAGTTCTGCAATAAATTCCTGCCATTTATCGTTTGTTACAAATCATGATATAGTCATATCCATAATCATCTACTTAGAGTGTTTATGTCTCTGAACTGATTCGATACACAAGAGCTTGTTCTGTGTATTATCAGTTTTCAAATCGAGACAGGCTACTGCAAAACAAGTTGATGGGCAAATTCTATGGTCGTTATAACAATCTAATTTGTCAATACAACCCATCATTGGGTCAAATGCTGTCTGTCGTGTTTCATACTGATTCTTAGACCGTTTCTGGCACACTGATTTTGACTACGGATTGCTCCATTTACCTGACCAAGTTATAGGGCTCATAACGGATGTGACCGGTTGACAGGGGACGTTTACTCCTCCTAGTCACCTGATCCCACCTCTGGTGTGTCCAGCGGTTCATGTTTGCTCAACTCTCTAATTTGTATTGCTTATAGGAATGAGAATGATCACTGTTTGTTATCCTCACCTTACACAACCCCCTGTCAAAAATTGAACAGTTTGTTATCTGCTGGCAGTCCATGCGCATAAACAGTAGTTGCATTCTGTTCATCGTTTTTAAATATATATATATATAATAGTGGAGATGACCATCACGCTTACGGATACACATGCAAATAAGCATTATAGAATAAAGAAAGAGGGGTATAATGTACTTTGTCGAGAACTTACAGAACCTCAAACTCTTTCACGATGGACATTGACATTGAAAGTAGATAGGGTGCAGGGAGAGAAAGCATTGACAATACACGTGGCTGGGGTACTAGGAAAGAGGACGATAAAATGAAAGATTGATTCTCATTGTTATCTCTAATTCCCTAAATGTGGAGGAACCTAAAAACGATATGATGTTTATATTTGTCAGTGTCTTGCATGCATCGGAAAAATGGCGACATCAAAAGTGACTTACGTTCAAATCACTAAATTTTATACGAAGTGCTGGGGTACTAGTAATTTTTCACAAATCAGAACATAACGGAATTCATCAGTACTTATTTAGTTGGTATAACTTGGTATATTTAGTTGGTAGAAGTTGGTATATTTAGTTGGTATAACCTGGTATATTTAGTTGGTATATTTAATATATTCAGTTGGTATAAGTTGTATATTTAGTTGGTATAAATTGGTATATTTAGTTGGTATGAGCTGGTATATTTAGTTGGTATAACTTGGTATATTTAGTTGGTAGAAGTTGGTATATTTAGTTGGTATAACCTGGTATATTTAGTTGGTATATTTAGTATATTCAGTTGGTATATATTTGGTATAAATTGGTATATTTAGTTGGTATGAGCTGGTATAATTAGTTGGTATAACTTGGTATATTTAGTTGTTAGAAGTTGGTACATTTAGTTGGTATAAGCAATATTCCGAGAACGTTGAGAATAAAAACCATAATCAATATTTATTGTTGGCTTATGAATCTCAATGTCATTTGCTTAGTATTTGGAACGAAATGTCATTTTATAGATATACTCATGAGAAAACAAAATTTACTCATTAACTTACTGAAAAACGAGAAACACATACACCGGTCGCCGTAGCTCAGTGGTAGAACCTTCACTTCATAACTGGGGGAGGGGGTGAGTTCAAACCCCACTCATGGCATGGCCGCGTCAAACTTCGCCAAACGCTCGGCATTTAAAAGTGAAAAGCATAAGCCTTTCATATGGACACCTGATTCCACTTCAGATGTCCCAAGAGGTTTGTATTTGCCCAACTATTCATTTTGTATTATTTTTTTAGGAATCACCGTTCGTTATCTTCACCTTTTCATGACCTTAAAGAAGGATACCCCGGATTTTGGTACACATTGTCAATGGTCAAACGGAACATAGTAATATATTATATAATATATATGAGACTTGTTTGCTTGGCAGACATCAAACTTATTATATTGGTACATCCTAAGGAGTAAATGATCCCTGTTGATTTTGAGGTCAAATGGTCAAGAGTTAATCCACTCTAACATGGGAAGATATTGTATGCTTAATATATTTGAATTGTGCTGGCACTACATCACTTTTATCAATTAAATGATACATTTTGTAACCCTTTTCAATTTTGAACCATGGAGGCATACATGTTTCTGAATCATTTCTTGTTTACCCTAGCACAGTTGTGCATGTCCTATATTTTTCAACCAAGCTTAAGATTGTTAATGTTATTATTCAATAATCTTTATATAAATCTTTAAATCTTTAATAAAAGCAATGTATATAAAATGTTTGTATTTTGCTTTGATTTGTTGTTGGTAATATCTCAGCTTTTAAACATTATGTTCAATGAATTGAGAATTGGTTTGCATAAACCATTGCTGAATGATTTGTAACTTTCAGAAGCACAACATATATCACTTAACACTCATATTTAAGTGTGACTTTGTGTACATAGCCTTGATACAATTATGTCATCATATTTTAGAGAAGGGTAGGCTATTCATGTTAATAAGTTTCTGGAGGTTTCCGCACTGTGCTGTGTAAACCTAGGTTGCAAAGTAGTTTCAGTAGTGGGTAATCTGTGCGGAAACCTTTGGTGGCGACTAATTTCAGTAGTGCGGAAACAGTGCAGAAACCTTTGGTTTTAGCAAGTTTCCGCTGCGTAAAACACCTGGAATCGGGGACGGCCTAGGTTTACGCACTCCGTAAACCCTTGTAAACTTTAATTTTCCAAAATGAAATCTTGCGTAAACCATTTGTTTTCTGAAGTTTCCGCATAGTTTACGCACAGTTTCCGCACCATGGAAACCGTAATGTTCATGCAGTGCCCGTGCTTTTAATGCAGAGAAAACCAAACCTTCGGTACTTTATTATGGACAGTGGAGATGCCTGTGAGATGGGGCAAGAAAGTGGCTCATACTTTTTCTTTATACATACATGTATAATTCTTAAAACTTATATAGCCTAGCAGATGACGTAAGAAATTCTGGTTTCAGATCCCCTAACACTTGCTCAAACACTTCAACAAAGTTTTAAAAGTTTGTGTAAATTGATCTCTGTCGTTCGTTTTCTTCATTGTTTTTAAAAACAGAAAAACCTCGATTTAAATTCAATTACATCATAAAAATGTTTAACATAAAAGTAAGGAAGAAAACATTGTAATTAAGACGAATATTAATGATAATCAAACTTTAACGCGAGATGCAACCATTCTCTGAAAATATAACGCAGGATACAACCATTCCTATCACACAATTTACAACGATATGTTTTTAATACCTTTTGGGATGCCATCTTGGGTTTTCCTTATATTTTTAGAATGTGAACTTCATTCTTTATTACAAGATAGAGGGTGTACATTATTACTATTCCAAAATTGCTTATTTCTGTGGTAATAACACAGTGGGATTGCCCCCTGTGGTTTACAAGCTAATACAAATGATGTCCATGGAATACAGTCCTAGAACCCTCTTGAAAATCGTCTCCCAATTGGAACAGTTAAAATTTACGTCGTATAATGAAGTCCACTCAAAACGTCACGGACCAGCAAGCTGACGTTCTACATGCATATAAGACATCCAATGAGTCACGAAAACATGCGCTCAAATCTGTTCAGAGTACTCTCCTTGGTGTTTATACACGCTGGGCTTTATAATTTTCCGATAAAAATCTAGGGATCCATCTTGCTGATACCATACTAATGCTTAATGTTCTGTTAAAATGGTACACATAGTTCCTACACTGGTCTGAAAGCTTCAAATAAATCTGATTTTGAGTGACACCTGTCGCTCTCCATCAACTTTTAGACGTTCTGTCTGAAGCTTCCATTCATCATTTTCCCCTGCCACTTCCTCCACCGTCCTCTACGGAGCTCCTACCATAGTTTTATATTTTGTGTCATTTGTGCACAAGTGTGTGACAAACTAAAGAATTGAAATTAGTTTATCATTTGATGGACATTTCCTGAGCGTTACACAAATTTTATAAAGGTCCACTGTTCCTTCCATTCACTTGACTTCATTTTTCTTTACAGTTTTCAGATGGGGCATCAGAGAAATGTTTAAAATAGTTCCGTTTTTTCTTCAAATATGTCATCAGTATTTTAATCTCAACATGGCATTACAATAAGAGTACATCTTAGGGAAAACTGTTGAATTTTCCTGCAAAACATAGGATATATATGAAATCTTTTAAGAAAAGAAAAAGTAAGTTTGATATTTGGAAAACTTGCTCCGTACATCAAACTCGGAAATTCAATAACAGTGATTGAAATATTAATTATTTTTTTAAGCAATAATGCTAGTGTTCGCGTAATTATTGAACGATCCTCCTACATCTTTTTTGTATTGTCTTAAACCAAAGTCATGAAGCAATTTACAAGGATTACCTCAACATCATTGACATTGTCACCCACTGTACTGAGGTCATTTACAATGTCATTCATACTACGTGCTCCATTCTCAAATGACCATACTTTTACGCCTGATTGCTTATCCAAATATATGTGTCTTGCTTCATCATAAATAGTAATTGAAAATGGCATACGATTGTGAGCATCAGAATATAGATGACAAAAATCCAATACATCAAAATTCTGACGGGTTTAATTTCAAACATATGAATATTGACAAATTTATACTATGCAATTTGATATATTGGGATTAATAGATAAGATATTCAACTTACATTAATGTTTCCCGTTGGGTTGAATATTTGCACGAAAGGTTCATTAAGTGGATTACCCGGAAGAAAACCCTGTGGGCGACGTAATGATTATATAGAAAATATCTAGTTTTTAGTTACAGGTTGTATTGGTAAATTAATTCGTTATAAAGACCATCAAATTTGAGAAATACTGACTTTGAATTAGTCTGTTAAAGCTCCCGTAACTCATTTATCAGTATCAGTACCTTTGCCTATTTCATACACAGAACAAGCATGCTCCTGTGTATTGAATCAGTTGAGAGACATGAGCACCATATGCAGGTGATAATGGAATAATGGAACATAGATATGGACAGTTTAACATAAAGTTGCATTGTAATTTGCCGTTAACATTTATTTCAATAAAATACCAAAAACTAAAGCCGATGTAGGGGACTGTGTGTCCTTTATTTCGAGTTCACTGGGATGTATTTACATTCACTGAAATCTGTTCTATTATATTTCTTTTGAAATTAGCATTGCTTTCATCATGCAATAAATACATGTTTGTTGCAAACTAGTTCGATCCTATTTTCTAGTACCAATTGTTTGCAAAATCTGCAAATTTATGCTATATTTGGTGTGTCATCAAGGTCAAAGGGTGTATTGGCTGTTCCATTTAACGTAACAAATGGGTCAACCATATGATATTTTAGATATTAATTCTAGTTTATATTTTTAAATGATACAAAAAAATTAAATATAAACAATGAAATGTCTTTCTTTGTTATTTCATCGGGTGATGATGGTAGCAATCATTGCAGAAAAAATTCTGCAATGCTAGCTACTTTTATCACCCGATGAAACAACAAAGAAAGCATTTTATTGTTTAGATATTGAAGAGACACATGAATGAAAATGATTATTGTTAATATGTAAAATGTCAAAAAAGGTCACCGCAAGATATTTTCGTTTAATTTGGAGGCTTCTGATTAAATTCTGCCTCATAAGAATAAGAAACACGTCAACTAATGGAGCACAATTCATTCCCATGGGAATTCCAACAGACCGTTAAAAGATCTGAACACCAAAGCCTATGTATATATTGTCTACGGAACTGCAGTAGATTTGTAATTTCAACTTCAGAGTATCAGAGGGGTGTTGAATTAAGGACATTTTGGGTGACTTGTCACAATATTTATTTGTATATTCAATGTTCTACTTGTATTTATATAAACTGATCGTATATTCAGTATTCCATTTGTATAATAATTAACTCATTGTTGCATTTGTATAGTCAATGTTGTATTTGAATTGTCATTATTTTAAGCATGTTTAATGATATGCTGGTAATGGATGTAATGCCTAAAATGTCATATACTACTTTGTTACTCATTTTGATAATAATTTCTTCATATTTGAATACATTTTGTACATGAATGAATTATCCTTAAAGATCAGCTTGTGGTTATGTAGGTTTCTCCTCGATGTGACCTTCTCGTTTCTTCAGATATTGACCACAAATATTAGGATTCAACCAACAAAACCATCGATCAAGTTTACCTACATTGCATAATGAGTTATATCATTGCTCCAAAGACTAGCACTATCTAATTAAATGAAATGACCAATTCCTGTGGTAAATCATATTATGTTAGTGTTGGCAGTATTGACGTTTTATGTTTTATTAAATTGACACTAACTGTCAAAATCCTGTTTTCTTTTTATTACTGTAATGACTAAAATTTCGTAGATGACAGCCAGTGCCCATTGAAATATATCTATTATGCCCACCTATGTAGTTATAAGCATTTAAGGTAATAAGACGACTTGACAGTTCTGTGTACCATGTTAATCTGTCATCATTGTGTGTTATTTATTATCAAAAATCCACAATTTCAACAATGATATATACAAAATGAGGACAATACGTTTATATCTATAAATCCGAAAGTGTTCATGAAAAGCGAAGATAACGAACAGTGATCAATTTCATAAAAAGCCTTTTGTATTGTTTTTTACTTTTTACTTTAAGTGTTTTAGAAAATATGAATTGCTTATTGAAGAAGAGTTAGATACAAAAAGGGCACCTCCCTGCACTATATTTTTGATGTCCCGTCCACTACTCCTAGACTTTAGTCTTAGAACTGACCCGTATAAGTGATGACACTTGTGCCAGTTACTAAAATCGAAAGTATAGTACACTCACAATATTGTTACAAGGTAACTCAGACTGTTCCTTTGCATAAATTTGTTTTTTTAATGACAATGAAAATCAATAAACGCATATCGGTGTAAGATTTATCAAATAATCGTTTACTTAATAGTTACTTAAGATTATTTTCTGTGTCTCGTTTTTCCTGGAAAAAAAAATGACAACCAGGAAGCACTTTGGTGTTGGTGGGTGGGAAGGGAAATTAGAGGGAGTATCCAAATCATCTTCAATCTGTTTCCCCGTCCCTTTGTTCGTCTGTTTCGTCATCATGCTCCAATAGCTCTTCTAAGTTTCACTTAGAATTCCTTACGTAATCTAAAATATGCAATAAAATGAATCATTCATGAATCTCTTCCCCCTTTGATCGATTACGTGTTGTCTTCCAATTAAAATTCTAAACGTTAATAATTAGCCTTTTTTATGTCTGCGTTCATATCTCACAACCTATATAAAGGCAACTAAATTTCTTGGGCTTTACACCCGTGTCTGGAGGAGACTGAAGGTAAGTTCTGTTTCTTAGACATCATTGTCGTTTTCAATGTAACTTTTCCTATTTATTTTCTATGTCCTTATGAATAATCCTCTAATTTTTATTCCTTCATTTTCTATAGTTAACTGGTCATTTAATATTCAAAGATATACTACGTTTATACCCTAACATATCACGCTATTATTTAAATATATATATATATATATATATATATATATATATATATATATATATACTCATATCCGATATGTAATATAATAAACCCATACTCTGCTATCTTAACTGTGCCCCTCCCCCTCCCTAAAAAATTAAATGTATCATTAAAAGTTGTAATATATAGCTCAAAATAGTACGACACTAATGTACTATTTTAAAATGTATATTATAACTATCAGTATTGGCTCTATGAGAGTAATCTGGAGAGCCCAATGGTCAAAAGTGTCTATCAAATTCCTTTGGTTTTCTAATTTTTTTCTCAATAATAATTTACGATATGACGGATTGTCTATGTATTTTGGTTCGAAAACTTGATGAGAGGGTCAGCAAATTTTCACGTTCAGCATGCCCCAATATCTATCAATCCCTTTATAATATGGTTAAGCTATTGTTCAGTTGTTTTCTGTTTATAATCATTTTACATTCTCGTCAAGTTACTGAAGCATTTATAGCACTGCTATGAATGCGTGCAACATCAAAGTAAAATGTTACATTTTCAACGTTCATTTAATTACATTCTTCAATACTAGAAAAACATTAAAATTATGAATAATGAAATTTGCTGATCCTAAACTCTAAATCAAGGCCAATTAATGCAAGAATTAATTGATATATAATAGATAAATCATCGAAATCGGCTTCCGGAGTTTTTCATACGAGAGCTGGTCTGCTAATTGTCTGTTACATCTGTTAATGGTCGTTATAACAGTCTCATTTACAAAAACAACATGTCGTTAGATCGGAAGGTGTTTCATACCAATTGTTAAGTCGTTCTTTATCAATATTGACTACGGATTACTCGCTTTACCTGATCAAGATATAGGTCTCACGCCGGGTGTAACCGGTTAACATGGTATGCTTACTCCTCCTTGACACCTGATCCCACCTCTCGTGTGTACAGGGATCCTGTTTTTTTACTCTTAGTTTTGTATTCTTTGTAGGAAAGATGAGATCGATTGCTGTTCGTTATTTTCACTTTTTCATGATAGGGATTTCAACAGTTTTATGTTTTATCTACATGTATGAGGAATACATCTTATGCGATAGTTTTTTAAACGACAATTCTGTAAATTCATGGATTTTGATTGTTATATTAAAAGACGACAATAATTATGTTATTTATATAGTAATTGTTATTTCATGACTTTGTAATTAAATTAAAGTTTTTATCATTGTTCATGACCCTTGAAACTGATATAGTAGAGCAGCTATGTAGACTTGTGAATTGTGCTGTTTATATTTTTATATCTACGAATCTCAACTGTTTTCAGATTCCACAATGAACACTCTCGTCATTTTGTGCGCTCTTGTTGCAACATGTTTGGCTGGCTACGACAAGCAGCATGGCGGAGGAGGTATTAGTTTTACTAAATTGATTTTATTAGAAAATCAGCTTTTCCGGATTTCAACATCCTCGGTTCTTCCTGTGTAGAAAAAAAAAACGTTTAAATGATTTTCATGAAATTCAGACTTATTTTTGTGAAAGAAACCTCGAAATGTATATAGGTATATATTTATACTCATATACACGAGGTAAACTATGTGTCGAAATATTTTCCATCGTTTATCCGTCACATATTTGAAAATGAATAAATCCGTGGATACATTTTCCTCTAAGCTTTTGCATAAAATCAAAAATCTATTTTAGCTATACTCATACATATATTCTTAAAGTTTTGAGAAATAAAGAAGTGTTAATTCTCAGAGTTAAAATCAATATAAAATGCAAGTCTTTTTTTACTTTGTCAGTTTCTGTTTCTAGTTCTCCGTTATTTCTAAGCAACAATTATATCAACGTTATAATGTGCATAAGATGACTGTAATTAATTCAACATCACTTTTCACAGGTTACAAATATGGAACATGCCCATATCGTGTAGATTATGGCGCTATCGGCCGATATTGTTCAAATGATTATAGCTGCCCTGGATATCAGAAATGCTGCTATACATATGGTTCATACAGGTGCCAAATTCCTATTGAATACAGTCGACCCGGCAGCTGTTACTATAGTCAAGGATCTGTCGGAACCTCATCCTGCACTGTCGACTCAGAATGCTACTACGGCCAGAAATGTTGTGCTGGATATGGTGGTAACTTCCACACATGCAAATACGTTTACGGAAGAACAGCTCCTTACACCTCAGCTCCATTGTTTACTGGCGGCAACTTGGGTTTAGGATCTTCTCAATTTGTGAACCCCGGCGTCAATACCTTCCCAGGCGTAGGTGTTCTCCCTGGTGCTTTCCCTGGTGCTTTCCCTGGTGGTATTTCTGGTGCTTTCCCTGGTGCTAACCCTGGTTTTCTTCCTGGTGCTAACCCTGGTATTCTTCCTGGTGCACCTATCGGAGGTGTAAGTCGAAAGGTCTATTAAAGATACAAACGTTTGTCCAATTTGTATTACATTTTATGAATAAAGTACTTTGTCAGCATAATTTTGTACTACTTGATATCTTTTATTTCTGTTCATCCTACTGCAAAGACAACAATGATTTCTGCCCAATATTTACTATCACTTTGGCATTAAATACACATTTGGTAATCGTACTTATACTCCAACTGCCCTTTTAAAAGATGAAATTCTTCAAAACCGTTCTTTGGTTTTAGACACATTTAATATACTAAATATACTAGTCAATGTGATGTAAGGATATGAGTCATTGTACCTAGACTGGATTCCTAAATATTCCTAAATTTCATAAAAGTCCTGACAAAGAAAGATACATTGCTGGATCGAGTAAATGTTCTACCAAACCCTATCTTTTATCATCACTGTAACATTAAGAGCTATGAAGGAAAAACTTGAACCGTACTGTACGACTACATTTGCCAGAAGTGATGTAAATCAAATGTGGATAAAAAAAATTAAAGAACATTTAGTATCTTTGAAATCACAATTCTTTTCTCAAATCAACATCAAAATGTATGACTTTTCAACACATTACACGACCATTCCTCACCAAACCAGACTTTTTGACATCATAGACAGTTGCTCTTTCAACAATAATGAAAAAAATGAAATGCTCATATCTAGTGATCAGTCATCAAAAAAATTACTTTTGGGAAACAGCACTCTGATTTCACACACTCGTAATCTGAAGTTGAAAAATATATATGTTGAAGTTCCTCATTGATAATATCTGTGTAGTCTGGTGATCATGTCAATCAACAGTTATTTGGATTCCCCACGGTCACTTGTTAGCTGACCTGGTTTTATATTCTTATGAAGCAGAATTTATTCAAACACTTCTACATGTCACAAAAATCTCTTGCTGTGGCCTTCAACTCGACATTTAAATATATTGGCGACGTTTTATTGATTAACAATTATCATTTTCATTCATATTTCGTTCCAATATATCCCTGTGATGAAAGACACTACAGAGTCCTCCACATCTGCTTTGTACTTGGATATATTATTGAAAATGGATATCAACGGCAAACTAACAGTTTAACCAAACGGGATGATTTCAGCTTCTCCATCGTCAACATCCCATATACAATTATGTAGCAAAGTTCCATTGTCGCCTGCATATGGTATTTATTCGATATGCAAGAGCTTGTTCTCATATGACCTTTTTTAAATCGAGATGAGCTACTGACAAACAAGTTACAGGGATTTCAACAATCTCGTTTAAGGAGGTATACTACACCAGAGAAATTTGATGTAGATGAAAAGTGGAGGATATGTACAACAATATTTTGAAGTTGAAAATGTTTATATTTACTTTATTTTGTCAAAAAATACAGTTTTAGTAGAAGATAGTCTGGAACAAAATTAAAACCCCTGCCGTACTCGAACCTGCGACCTACATTTCACCAATCGGTATGCTAGCCTACTGAGCCACTTGGCTAGGTAATCAAATTGAGAATGAAAAGTGAAATATTGCTGATATTGATTTTTTTCCCCTTCTTTTTAAAGGAAGTCAGCAATTATGACGATATAGAGTACCTCCTTAAATTGAACATTGAGCAAATTTCATGGTCTTTATAATGATCTATTTTGCCAATACAATACCATTGGTTCAAATGCTGTCAGACGTGTTTCATAGCAATTGTTAGGCCATTCTTGGCACTCTGATTTTGACTACGGATAAGTCCGTTTACCTGATCAAGACATATGGCTTATAGTGGATGTGAGGGGATGCTTACTCCTCCTAGGCATATGATCCCACTTTTGGTATGTTCAAGGGTCTGTGTTTGTCAAACTCTATTTTGTATTGTTTATAGGAGTTATGAGATTGATGAATGTTCGTGGTATTCGCCTTTCATTTAAATATAAGGTTGATAAAGACGATTTGTGACTCCGTGGCTAATGTCTGACACACTGAATACATGGTCTAGGAAATGTTCTAAATTATCAATGAAAATTAATCTCTTATGTACAAGATTCCTAAATATTTATAAATGGCTGATCTTCTGACTTAAATCTTAAGTTCGTTTCATCATTCTGGACCCGGTTTTTCAAACGTCTGATGGAAAGTAATTGAATTGTGACTTTTGAACTGCTGACGAAAAATTGAAGAGACATTATTTGTCGAAATGCGCATCTGCTGCATCAAAATTGGTACCGTATAAGTTTTACATTGGAGCTCATTGGTACTTACGCGAGCCTTATTACTTGTTCCGATGCAAGAGACATATTTATATTTCAAATTCTATGAATTCCGATCTAATCTTGTTCTACTAATGTAAAATGTTAGATAAATATGCATATTTCTATATTAACTTCAATTCAACAGAAATAATTAATTTTAAGAACATTTTTTTTATATCTTTTCAATGACATCAGCGTTAAATTTTGGTCGTTCCCGTAGTTCCTATGAAATACTCCATAGATTTTATGAAATGCCATTGGTCGATTTGATCAGGGTATGATGCTATTACACATGCCTGTGAAAAGTAGAAATAAAAGTGACCAATCTAATAAAGAATACTAGCTTGAGTGTAAGACATACATGTACAAGGACCCCTGGAAAACCCAGAGGTGTCTCATGTTATCAAGACCCTGATATATTATTTACAAATGCTCAAAACTGGTGTCTGAACTAACCAGTGACGTATCTGCTTAGGAAACTGCCAGTAACTGTTGATTTTACATTGAACACTAAGCATTAATTCCATGCTTTTCAGAACATATTATATCGTGATCAAATCACTCACTGTCAACTTTATAAATCAATCAAATACTGTAGATTCCTAAATATACGCACACAATTCATTATCGAGTAATTTTGTGAGAGGCATCTCTCGCGAAATAAAGATTACTCGCTTTTAAATTTTTGGTGCTTAAACACACGCAAGTACTCTTGATTAACAGACGACACGCGAATTCATGTGTACTCGATCTGACGTATACATGTACGAGTCCTTTCTCCATATTAAGGACTTATGTAAGGAATGTACAATATATCATTTTTCGCTATCATCAGTTTTTCGTGTATTAGAATTAGTATGTAAAGAACGGTCTAACAATTAGTATGAAACATGTCAGACAGCATTAGATCTATTGACAGGATGTATTTGTAAATTAGATCGTTTTAATAATAATAGAAGTTTCAAAATGCTAACTTTAAACAAGATTGTTGAAACCTCTGTAAATCAACTTGAGTGTACTGCATAGTTAAAACACGCCTGAACAATTTAGAACGAAGCATAACTTAAAAAGCTCTCAGAGAGTTCACAAAGGGGTGTTATAATACCCAAACCCCAATGCATGTTCTCGGAATAAGCAACTACATAATAGACTCATAGCGTTTTGCCCCCCCCCCCCCCCCCCCCTCCATCTTGGAACTAAATATAAATACAGGATCCAAATAAGATATGGTTGCATGGTCTATGCAAGGTGAAGATAACGAACAGCGATCAATCTCATAACTCCTTCAAGCAATACAAAATAGATAGTTGGGCAAACATGGACCCCTGGACACACCAGAGGTGGGATCAGGTGCCTAGGAGGAGTAAGCATCCCCTGTTGACCGGTCACACCCGCCGTGAGCCCCATATTCTGATCAGGTAAACGGAGTTATCCGCAGTCAAAATCAGTGTGCCAAGAACGGCTTAACAATCGGTATGAAACACGTCATACAGCATTTGACCCAATACGAGGTCGTATTGACGAACTAGATCGTTATAACGACCATAGAATTTGCGAAATGCTGACTTCAATCGAGACTGTTGAAATCCCTGTACCTGTATGAAATATCCCGGGCCTTCGTCCTCCAAATATCTGCTAAACAGTAAGATGAGTGACATTACTATACGTTCCTTTTATCAATGTACACATAACTATATGTTAACGTTATTGTAAAACTCATTGGCACATTTTGAAACTAGATGCTGTCATGAGACAGTAATACCCGCACGTAAGTGTTTGCCTTTAAATGTACTCTCTGTCCAAATGGCGGATCCAGAGGGGAATCCGGGGATTGGCACCCCCCCCCCCCCCTTCTGTGGGACATCTTTGTAGTGTTGTTTTGTTTTGTTTTTTAAATATGATACTGCTAATATTTGTAGGCAATTATTTTTAATGTACAAGTTGAATAAAATATTAACTAGCACTGGGTGATACACGTATATTTATTTTTATCGATTCATTTTTTTTTCCTTCTTTTTTTGGATTCCTGGACCCCCCTTTTTTATATCGCTGAATCCGATGTTTAACTAGCAAAGAAGCCGCAGTGTGATTTGGCTACGTCATTGCATTCTCAGTTCCAAAAGGGGATGAAGAAGTTGACTCAGTAATTTGACAACTAGGCCTAACGCTATTAAAACAACCTCGATATACCAAATCTTCAAAACATGACTGAATTCATCGTTTAAACTTACACTTTCACTACATACCGTTTCGACTGCCTACCAGAGAGAGAGAGAGAGAGAGAGAGAGAGAGAGAGAGGGTGTCAATAACTCGAACTTCTTTCCCATTTCAAAAGAAAGAAATTACGTTGTCATTAAAACCGACAGGGCTCATATTACTTCGCATTGGGATTGTTTTAAAGGGCAAGTGACTGTAATCGCAAATGAAAGTTCCTAGCAGAAACAACACATAAGACATGGGCGGATCCAGAAGGGGGGGGTGGTCCAGGGCGTCTGGACCCCCCCCCCCCCTCCCCTTTGGAGAACCAAAACGTTTAAGAAATATTCAATTTTAACGAGACTTTGAGTCCAAATGATATGAACGGTAGATACTTACATGAATATGTACTACTAATTGCTTCATTCAAATTGATCAACACTATTATAATTATCATTCATCTCTAGGATAAATAAGACAACACACTGATAATATATTTACGATATTTTCGTCAGATGCAAGTATCGCTTTTAAAAAGATTTCTTAAAAAGTACATTTGTATATGTAACATAAAAAAATTGTTTAAGAAGTAGACAATTTGAAAGTGAAAAGGAAGTGCCAGGAAATGTTCAGAATGCCGGACAGAATACAGGAGTTGCACCATATACCCTACAGCTTCTGGGGGCCTAGGCCGCCCCCAGCCTACTGGTAGTAACCTCTCTCTCTCTCTCTCTCTCTCTCTCTCTCTCTCTCTCTCTCATTTCTTTGCGATATCAGAAATAGATAGCGGATAGACGTTGTGAAAAGTATCTAAACGATCAAGTGCTGAATCCCCCCCCCCCCCCCCTCCACTTCAAAAATTCCTACATCCGCTTCTGTACAAGATATACTTCACGGGAAAGGCTATAAGCCCGTGAACTGATCCGACCGGAAACTCTGTGCACTCAAACACACACAAATTGCATACGTCATACCTTCTACTTTCGTTTTCCCATATATGATGCTGTACTCTGTTCACGGGCCTGATTCTAACACGAATTAAAATGTGATCCAGTTTCCGGGCCGGACTTTAATACTAATTAGGATAAGATTCAGTTCACGGGCCTCTAATTAGGATATGATCCAGTTCACGGGCCTGACTCTAACACTAATTAGGATGTGATTGAGTTCACGGGATTGCTTCTAACACTAATTAGGATGTGATTCAGTTCACAGGCCTGACTCTAACACCAATTAAGATGTGATTCAGTTCACGGGCCTCTAATTAGGATGTGATCCAGTTCACGGGCCTGACTCTAACACTAATTAGGATGTGATTGAGTTCACGGGCCTGATTCTAACACTAATTAGCATGTGATTGAGTACACGGGCCTGATTCTAACACTAATTAGGATGTGATCCAGTTCACGGACCCGATTCTAACACTAATTAGGATGTGATTGAGTACACAGGCCTGATTCTAACACTAATTAGGATATGATCTAGTTCACAGACCTGATTCTAACACTAATTAAGATGTGATTCAGTTCACTGGCCTCTAATTAGGATATGACCCAGTTCACGGACCCAATTCTAACACTAATTAGGATGTGATTGAGTACACAGGCCTGATTCTAACACTAATTAGGATATGATCCAGTTCACGGACCTGATTCTAACACTAATTAAGATGTGATTCAGTTCACTGGCCTCTAATTAGGATGTGATCCAGTTCACGGGCCTAATTCTAACACTAATTAGGATGTGATTGAGTTCACGGGTCTGATTCTAACACTAATTAGGATGTGATTCAGTGCACTGGCCTCTAATTAGGATATGACCCAGTTCACGGGCCTGACTCTAACACTAATTAGGATGTGATTGAGTTCACGGGCCTCATTCTAACACTAATTAGAATATGATCCAGTTCACGGGCCTGACTCTAACACTGATTAAGATGTGATTCAGTTCACGGGCCTCTAATTAGGATATGATCCAGTTCACGGGCCTGATTCTAACACTAATTAGGATATGATCCAGTTCACGGGCCTGATTCTAACACTAATTAGGATATGATCCAGTTCACGGGCCTAATTCTAACACTAATTAAGATGTGATTCAGTTCACGGGCCTCTAATTAGGATATGATTCAGTTCACGGGCCTGACTCTAACACTAATTAGGATGTGATTGAGTTCACGGGCCTGATTCTAACACTAATTAGGATATGATCCAGTTCACGGGCCTAATTCTAACACTGATTAAGATGTGATTCAGTTCACGGGCCTCTAATTAGGATATGATCCAGTTCAGGGGCCTGATTCTAACACTAATTAGGATGTGATTGAGTTCACAGGCCTGATTCTAACACTAATTAGGATGTGATTCAGTTCACGGGCCTGATTCTAACGCTAATTAGGATATGATCCAGTTCACGGACCTGACTCTAACACTAATTAGGATGTGATTGAGTTCACGGGCCTGACTCTAACACTAATTAGGATGTGATTGAGTTCACGGGCCTGATTCTAACACTAATTAGGATGTGATTCAGTTCACGGGCCTGATTCTAACGCTAATTAGGATATGATCCAGTTCACGGGCCTGACTCTAACAGTAATTAGGATGTGATTGAGTTCACGGGCCTGATTCTAACACTAATTAGGATATGATCCAGTTCACGGGCCTAATTCTAACACTGATTAAGATGTGATTCAGTTCTCGGGCCTCTTATTAGGATATGATCCAGTTCACGGGCCTGACTCTAACACTAATTAGGATGTGATTGAGTTCACGGGCCTGATTCTAACACTAATTAGGACGTGATTCAGTTCACGGGCCTGATTCTAACACTAATTAGGATATGATCCAGTTCACGGGCTTTATTCTAACACTAATTAGGATATGATCATGTTCACGGACCTCATTCTACCACTAATTAAGATGTGATTCAGTTAACAGGTCTCTAATTAGGATATGATCCAGTTCACAGGCCTGACTCTAACACTAATTAAGATGTGATTGAGTTCACGGGCCTGATTCTAACACTAATTAGGATGTGATTGAGTTCACGGGCCTGATTCTAACACTAATTAGGATATGATCCAGTTCACGGGCCTGATTATTACACTAATTAGGATATGATCCAGTTCACGGGCCTAATTCTAACACTGATTAAGATGTGATTCAGTTCACGGGCCTCTAATTAGGATATGATCCAGTTCACGGGCCTGACTCTAACACTAATTAGGATGTGAGTGAGTTCACGGGCCTGATTCTAACACTAATTAGGATGTGATTGAGTTCACGGGCCTGATTCTAACACTAATTAGGATATGATCCAGTTCACGGGCCTGATTCTAACACTAATTAGGATATGATCCAGTTCACGCGCCTAATTCTAACACTGATTAAGATGTGATTCAGTTCACGGGCCTCTAATTAGGATATGATCCAGTTCACGGGCCTGACTCTAACACTAATTAGGATGTGATTGAGTTCACGGGCCTGATTCTAACACTAATTAGGATGTGATTCAGTTCACGGGCCTGATTCTAACACTAATTAGGATATGATCCAGTTCACGGGCCTTATTCTAACACTAATTAGGATATGATCATGTTCACGGACCTCATTCTACCACTAATTAAGATGTGATTCAGTTAACAGGTCTCTAATTAGGATATGATCCAGTTCACAGGCCTGACTCTAACACTAATTAGGATGTGATTGAGTTCACGGGCCTGATTCTAACACTAATTAGGATATGATCATGTTCACGGGCCTAATTTTAACACTAATTAAGATGTGATTCAGTTCACGGGCCTCCAATTAAGATATGATCCAGTTCATGGGCCTGACTCTAACACTAATTAGGATGTGATTGAGTTCACGGGCCTGATTCTAACACTAATTAGGATGTGATTCAGTTCACGGGCCTGATTCTAACACTAATTAGGATATGATCCAGTTCACGGGCCTGATTCTAACACTAATTAGGATATGATCATGTTCACGGACCTCATTCTACCACTAATTAAGATGTGATTCAGTTAACAGGTCTCTAATTAGGATATGATCCAGTTCACAGGCCTGACTCTAACACTAATTAAGATGTGATTGAGTTCACGGGCCTGATTCTAACACTAATTAGGATGTGATTGAGTTCACGGGCCTGATTCTAACACTAATTAGGATATGATCCAGTTCACGGGCCTGATTATTACACTAATTAGGATATGATCCAGTTCACGGGCCTAATTTTAACACTAATTAAGATGTGATTCAGTTCACGGGCCTCTAATTAAGATATGATCCAGTTCATGGGCCTGACTCTAACACTAATTAGGATGTGATTGAGTTCACGGGCCTGATTCTAACACTAATTAGGATGTGATTCAGTTCACGGGCCTGATTCTAACACTAATTAGGATATGATCCAGTTCACGGGCCTTATTCTAACACTAATTAGGATATGATCATGTTCACGGACCTCATTCTACCACTAATTAAGATGTGATTCAGTTAACAGGTCTCTAATTAGGATATGATCCAGTTCACAGGCCTGACTCTAACACTAATTAAGATGTGATTGAGTTCACGGGCCTGATTCTAACACTAATTAGGATGTGATTGAGTTCACGGGCCTGATTCTAACACTAATTAGGATATGATCCAGTTCACGGGCCTGATTCTAACACTAATTAGGATATGATCCAGTTCACGGGCCTAATTCTAACACTGATTAAGATGTGATTCAGTTCACGGGCCTCTAATTAGGATATGATCCAGTTCACGGGCCTGACTCTAACACTAATTAGGATGTGAGTGAGTTCACGGGCCTGATTCTAACACTAATTAGGATGTGATTGAGTTCACGGGCCTGATTCTAACACTAATTAGGATATGATCCAGTTCACGGGCCTGATTCTAACACTAATTAGGATATGATCCAGTTCACGCGCCTAATTCTAACACTGATTAAGATGTGATTCAGTTCACGGGCCTCTAATTAGGATATGATCCAGTTCACGGGCCTGACTCTAACACTAATTAGGATGTGATTGAGTTCACGGGCCTGATTCTAACACTAATTAGGATGTGATTCAGTTCACGGGCCTGATTCTAACACTAATTAGGATATGATCCAGTTCACGGGCCTTATTCTAACACTAATTAGGATATGATCATGTTCACGGACCTCATTCTACCACTAATTAAGATGTGATTCAGTTAACAGGTCTCTAATTAGGATATGATCCAGTTCACAGGCCTGACTCTAACACTAATTAAGATGTGATTGAGTTCACGGGCCTGATTCTAACACTAATTAGGATATGATCCAGTTCACGGGCCTGACTCTAACACTAATTAGGATGTGATTGAGTTCACGGGCCTGATTCTAACACTAATTAGGATGTGATTCAGTTCACGGGCCTGATTCTAACACTAATTAGGATATGATCCAGTTCACGGGCCTTATTCTAACACTAATTAGGATATGATCATGTTCACGGACCTCATTCTACCACTAATTAAGATGTGATTCAGTTAACAGGTCTCTAATTAGGATATGATCCAGTTCACAGGCCTGACTCTAACACTAATTAAGATGTGATTGAGTTTACGGGCCTGATTCTAACACTAATTAGGATGTGATTGAGTTCACGGGCCTGATTCTAACACTAATTAGGATATGATCCAGTTCACGGGCCTGATTCTAACACTAATTAGGATATGATCCAGTTCACGGGCCTAATTCTAACACTGATTAAGATGTGATTCAGTTCACGGGCCTCTAATTAGGATATGATCCAGTTCACGGGCCTGACTCTAACACTAATTAGGATGTGAGTGAGTTCACGGGCCTGATTCTAACACTAATTAGGATGTGATTCAGTTCACGGGCCTGATTCTAACACTAATTAGGATATGATCCAGTTCACGGGCCTTATTCTAACACTAATTAGGATATGATCATGTTCACGGACCTCATTCTACCACTAATTAAGATGTGATTCAGTTAACAGGTCTCTAATTAGGATATGATCCAGTTCACAGGCCTGACTCTAACGCTAATTAGGATATGATCCAGTTCACGGGCCTAATTCTAACACTAATTAGGATATGATCCAGTTCACGGGCCTAATTTTAACACTGATTAAGATGTGATTCAGTTCATGGGCCTCTAAATAGGATATGATTCAGTTCACGGGCCTGACTCTAACACTAATTAGGATGTGATTGAGTTCACGGGCCTGATTCTAACACTAATTAGGATATGATCCAGTTCACGGGCCTAATTCTAACACTGATTAAGATGTGATTCAGTTCACGGGCCTCTAATTAGGATATGATCCAGTTCAGGGGCCTGACTCTAACACTAATTAGGATGTGATTGAGTTCACAGGCCTGATTCTAACACTAATTAGGATATGATCCAGTTCACGGGCCTAATTCTAACACTGATTAAGATGTGATTCAGTTCACGGGCCTCTAATTAGGATATGATCCAGTTCACGGGCCTGATTCTAACACTAATTAGGATGTGATTGAGTTCACGGGCCTGATTCTAACACTAATTAGGATGTGATTCAGTTCACGGGCCTGATTCTAACACTAAGTAGGATATGATCCAGTTCACGGGCCTTATTCTAACACTAATTAGGATATGATCATGTTCACGGACCTCATTCTACCACTAATTAAGATGTGATTCAGTTAACAGGTCTCTAATTAGGATATGATCCAGTTCACAGGCCTGACTCTAACACTAATTAAGATGTGATTGAGTTCACGGGCCTGATTCTAACACTAATTAGGATATGATCCAGTTCACGGGCCTAATTTTAACACTAATTAAGATGTTATTCAGTTCACGGGCCTCTAATTAGGATATGATCCAGTTCAGGGGCCTGACTTTAACACTAATTAGGATGTGATTGAGTTCACGGGCCTGATTCTAACACTAATTAGGATGTGATCCAGTTCACGGGCCTGATTCTAACACTAATTAGGATATGATCTAGTTCACGGGCCTGATTCTAACACTAATTAGGATATGATCCAACTGACGGACCTGATTCTAACACTAAATAAAATGTGATTGAATTCCCGGGCCTAACTCTAACGCTAATTAAGATATGATCCAGTTAACGGGCCTGATTCTAACACTAATTAGGGTATGATTCAGTTCATGGGCCTGATTCTAACACTAATAAAAAATGTGATTGAGTTCACGGGCCTGACTCTAATACTAATTAGGATATGATCCAGTTCACATGCATCTAATCCAATCCTTGTAAACCCTAACCCAGTCCTTGTAGAGCATAGCTTAGTCCCTGTAGAGCATAACCTAGTCCCTGTAGAGCATAACCTAGTCCCTGTAAAGTATAACCTAGTCCCTGTAGAGTATAACCCAATCCCTGTAGAGCCTAACCTATTCCCTGTAGAGTATAACCTAGTCCCTGTAGAGTATAACCTAGTCCCTGTAGAGTATAACCTAGTCCCTGTAGAGCATAACCTAGTCCCTGTAGAGTATAACCTAGTCCCTGTAGAGCATAACCTAGTCCCTGTAAAGTATAACCCAGTCCTTGTAGAGCATAGCTTAGTCCCTGTAGAGTATAACCTAGTCCCTGTAGAGCATAACCTAGTCCCTGTAGAGCATAACCTAGTCCCTGTAGAGCATAACCTAGTCCCTGTAGAGTATAACCCAGTCCCTGTAGAGCATAACCTAGTCCCTGTAGAGTATAACCTAGTCCCTGTAGAGCATAACCTAGTCCCTGTAGAGTATAACCTAGTCCCTGTAGAGTATAACCTAGTCCCTGTAGAGTATAACCCAGTCCCTGTAGAGCCTAACCTAGTTCCTGTAGAGCCTTACACTGTCTTAGCCTATAAAATGCAACTTTGTCTCTGTACAACAGTATCGTATTTCACTGATAATAAATTTTCCATACATGTTTATTATTAGTTTAATCATCAGGCACAATTGAA